>NW_006801010.1:0-23069 GCF_000485575.1 Poecilia formosa | reverse complement strand
CCTTTCAGTGGAAATATCTTGGAAGACGACGAAACTAACATACAAGTAACTTGCAGCAAGACAAAGGAGATTTTTTTAAGTCATTAATTCTTTGATATTGAAAAAAAAAAGTTCCACTAGCAGATTATTTCACTCATGACAATCATTTTTTCCCATGTTATAGATTAACTAATCTACCAGTAGGATTAGTACTTTTTCATCAATATAAAGGAATAATTGACGTAAAACAAGCTCCTGTATTGTACTGAAAAGTTACTTTTGAGTGAGAGTTTTGTCTTAATTCAAGTCCACTATGACATCTGCACTGGAAACTAGACCAGAAATACTTGGTAAGATTTTGTGGTTTTGCAGCGTGGGGCGACTTATAGTCTGGAGAATATGATAGTTTTCAACTAAAAATCTCAGAAGCATGACATGCTTTCATATTCACCCTTTTATTGTGATAATGCAAAAAAAAATTCTACCAGCTCCTTTTCAAAGTCATCTTATTAGTATATGTCATATATGGGAATCTGTCACCAGGATAACTAGTAGTTTTGTATCCCACAAATTTGCTCTTAGTGGAAACTTGCAAGAAAGATGCTAATGTTGAAATACAGCTGGGCCTGTCAGGGTGACACATTTTGCTGGACGATAAATTGTCCCACATATTACTACGATAATATTGTCATTCTGACATCATGTTCTTGGGTGGAATTCAAATTTACCAATTGGATATAAAAAGTGCAAATGTTCAGCTCATCACATAAAATGACTTCAAATTGTCAGAATGAAGTAGCTTGTGGTAAGAGCGGCGACAGGAACCCTGCTGGTTCTAAGGTTCTCCCTCCTACCTGCTCTGTCTCAGTGCTCCAGATCCTGTGGCTCAGGCGTCCAGAGAAGAGAGCTTCGCTGTGGGGAGAGAGACTCACAGGGAGGGTATGTTGGCTCCAGCTACACACCGCCACTTTCATCACACTTTAGTAGAGCGCCGCAGACAATGGAGGCCCCGCCGCGTCGTCTGGATTCAGACGTTCTGAGTAGACGGTGTGGCTCTTTCTGCCCAGGTATGTGGAGTATCCCGTGCGGCGGTGCAGAAATATGGCCAAACCTTCACTGGATCTCCAGCAGGTCTGCAGTGGAGCGCCGTGCCCAGAGCGCCCCCGGGTGGTTCCTGCCAGAACATCGTCCGGCGCCTCCGTGTCAGGCTGGTTCCCGTCTCCCTGGCAACAGGTGCGGCAGGTCACACTTCACACTGTGCACAGGAAAGACTTTCAGGATTATGAGGGAATCCCAGTAAAACATTCAAATTAGGGCAATAACGACTAATCGAATTAATTATGATTAATCAATTATTGAGATTATTGTTATCTAGAGTATACAGGCTCAAGAAAAGGCTGTTTGCTAAAAGAACAACACAGTTTTATACAATTATGAAATTGTATAAAACTGCTCAAAAAACATTTTGTGTATGTGCATATATATATATATGTATGTGTATATATATATATATATGTATGTGTATATATATATATATATGTATGTGTATATATATATATATATATATATATATATATATATATATATATGTGTGTGTGTGTGTGTGTGTGTGTATCTGCGGTGAGGTTCATAGCTGGCGAGGCACCGACTTAATTATAATCAGATTTACAAATCTAGACCCCTGCATGTTATTGTTAACATAAGGAAATTTAGTGCATGGTACAATGCTGGAGGGCAAAAAGACTATTCTTTAACATGTGATGCTTACCCACGCCGCCACCGCAGAATAATTCCGTTATCTCAATCAAACTTAGACATGTCGATATTATTAATTTCTTTCTGTGCTTAACAACACAGGGAGAAACCGTTAAAGTACAACTCAAAACCACGTCTTTCTCGCTCTCTGTATCAGCTCAGCTAATGTATAGCTAGCTTGTTGTTACTGTCTCCTACTCTGCAGTTGTGCAGTCACAATGTTTGGGTTCATTAGCGCCCCCTGCAATGAGGCAAGAGAACTGCCTGCCTCGCCTCGAATCTGTTCTCTGCCGTTTCTGATCGCTCCTCAGCACACGAAACATGTTACACACACAGTTGGTGACAATAAAAACACAGTACATTAAATACATAAGCTAAATTATGGAAAATCAGTCCATACATTAAATGTTTTTAACCATTTTATTGGCGACGTACAGACAGGAGGAGCATGCTCTCATAGAGTGGCAGCCAGTGCAGTTAGCGAGAGGTTGCGCAATCCCAGGTGAGGCTCAGCTCACTGCTGCCTCACCAGCTTCGCTTCCAAGCATTTTAATGGGAAAATGCGAAAATTCAGCGATTTTGAAGAAAAAAAAAAATCAGATTTGGTTAAATTCAATGAAAAATAGGTACTTTATAGTACAAACTACAGGGTGAAAATATCTTTATAAATGATTTTATTATTATATTTTATTTTGAGGCTCTGCCTCACCTGACCGCACGTCACTGAGAGCTCTAGATACATCATTTGCTACAATCAGAAATGCTGTTTTTGCATTCTAGGTAATAAAATGTCTATCTAAAAAAAGAAAAAAGATTATTTGCTTATTTTCACCTCTTAATGTATTTCTAATATTGTATAAAAAAATATTTAAAAGGCCAAATGAAAAATCTGCCAGTTTTGACACCCGATTAATCAGAATGATCGCTAGAATAACCAATGACCAAAACAATCTCCAGTTGCAGCCCTCGTATGAAACATGAGAATGAACAAAATCTGTCTTCCCCCTCAGTAAAAGTGATAATGTATTAATAAAAAAATAATAAGTAAAACTCCTGAAAGTAAAACTGATGAAACGTATTTTCCACCCGACTTCTCCCCTGTGATTGATTTCAGCTGATCAGGCTGGTCTTCTCTGGAAAGCTCCGGCATAAATAGTTTCATTTTAAAGCGGCGCTGCAGTTCAACACGTTGGAGCCTGTGATCCGTGTCCTCTGTGTTCTCATCTCAGAGACGGACTGCGCAATGTAGGCGGTGTGTTGCTCCGCCATGTAGCCAGCAGGATAATAGAGGCCAAGGGGAACGGGCCTCAGATAAAATCCTGAAGCTGCTCTCTCTTACCGAGTGTTTTGGAGCAGAGGGTTTGTGTGGCCTAACTGTTGCGTCATCTATTATGCAAAAAGTCTTGCGGGCGCAGAGTCTCATCCTGCTTGATCTCAGGCCTGGGGATGCTTGTACGTTTGGACCAGAGGAGATGTCTCCTGACAGCTTTGCTAGAGGGCGAGAACATGCTGCCTGGGATGTTTGTATTCATCTGTTCTTGGTCTCTGCAAAGACCTTCCAACCCCTCCGCCTCCCCCCTGCATCTGCTTGTGTTTGCATCTCTGTAGTCGTCTCCTGGTGATTGCCTCTTGGAGATGCATGTTGGTTTGTTTTTGCTGTAGTGCTCCGTGTCCTGTGGAGGAGGGGTTCAGACTCGAACCGTCCAGTGTCTCCAACAAGGTCGCCCCCAGGCCGGCTGCCCGGCCCACCAGAGGCCTGTCACTTCCAGGGCGTGCAACACAAACTTTTGCCCCGCGGCTCCCCCAGGGCCGGCACCGCGCCTCGGTAACCGGGTTCCGGCCACTGGACCCAGTCTGAAAGGTAAGGCTCTTGAAGGGAACTAACGCCGCCCGGAAGAGGTTTTGTTTTTAAAGTATGGCTACATCTCAGAGGTGAAAGCAAAATGTAAGTGGACTTGGGGTGCAGTCACACCAGCCCTGCTCAGTCCGATTTAATTGATGTTGATCTAGAAAGTCCAGTTCGTTTGTGGACATGTGAACGCATAATTGATGTGGTCCAAAAACATTTTTAGTCAATTCGGCACTGTTGCTCTGTATTGGAATGATATTGGCCGATACTAAACCTCAAATATCAATATATTCACTTCCGATATCAGTATCGTAAATGAAAACAGTGGATCAATGAAGCAATCCCTTGTAGAAACCCTGCGCTCTCCTCAAACTATTCTCTTCTGTCGACAGATGAGCGCTGTGTCGATCACTTCAACTGGTGCCACTTGGTTCCCCAGCACGGCGTCTGTAACCACAGGTTCTACGGACAGCAGTGCTGCAAGTCCTGCTCCAACAAGAAGCCGTAGATCCGTCTGCGCTCCCAGTTTTGTGCCGTGCTGCTTGTGAAGGAGATACCCCCGTCCCAACCGGGAGCCATCGCTCACTACACACACAGAAACTCTGCCCCAAAGTTGTGTGTTTTCCTCCTGGAGTTCTTGAGTGACACAAAGTGGTGAAGAAGCACAAAAGACGTTGCACCGACTCAAGTCAAGGTCTCCGTTATAGAGGGGAAAGCAGCTCCTGACACTCCTCTGCCAAAGCAATGACTTCATATGTATGTGTATATATATATATGTACATGGTCACAAATCTTCTACCTTTTGAGATCTCTGAAACTAGAAACCCATCAAAGGAACAGAGCTTTCTCATATGTTGTATATTTAAAGGCAACAAATGGTGATGTCTTTTTTTTTTTTTTTTAAGTTATTATGTTACATCATTTTCTATTTTGTCCATCCATGCAGCGTGTCCAGCTGTACGGCAGGCCTGTGCTAGTCATCAGGTTTTAGTAATCGGAGATGATCAGTTCTTCACACATCATCTACATGTATCACAGCAGGACGGTTTTGTTTTTTTCACGCTTGTGTCAATCCGATGAAAACCTGTCTCCTCTGCACACGTAAATATTTCCTTCAGCTGTGCTGCAATGGTCATCTGTTTTCTTCCCCGCATATATCTGTGGTTAAAAGAAAAAGAAAACAAAACAAATAACTTGGACATCTATGCGTCGTTTCTTTTTCCTTCCCGGCGTTCTATCGATTGCCGGCAAAATGAGGTGCATAATGAGTGAGGCTATCTGCAGGCCTCAGGGAGGGGAGAGAGGAGGGTGAAGAGCGAGAGAAGAGGATGATTGCCTGACGAGCGTGGGTGCAGTCTAGATAGCAAGTGCTTGTTAAGAGAGGGAGAAAAAAAACAATGTAGGTATGTTCTCCAACAGGAGTCTGGTCAAAATGCGGGTTAAGATAAGAAATGACGCACGTTCAATTCGACAGCCGGAAAACACGAAAGGAGACGACCTGAATGCTTCTCTTTACTCCTGGACGGAGGCATGCCTCCCCGCTAACCGCTGGCAAAAACAAATGGACACAAGGTTTAGATCAGAGCATACGGCTCATGGTGAATAACGAGCGTCTCTTCCGCCAATAACACAGCCTGCCAGCCGTTTGGGTGAACGGATTTCAGCATGGCACTGACAAAAACTGAGTCATACTGTTGAGGTGCCATTGGAGGAAGTTAACCTTGTTGTTAAAAAAGAACAAAAAAAAAAACAATTAAAATGTGAAAACTGCAATGCAATAACAGAAGCCACAGTGAAAGTTAAAACAGGAGTTACGCTGATGTGAACTTTATGCCAAGACATAGCTACGCTGAAACAAAATTTAATAAAATTTTAGTTTTGCTAAACCAGAAATTACACTAATCCAGGATATATGCTAAAATAGAAGTCATACAAAATCTTAACATAAGCTAAAAACAGGAGCTATGCTAAAACAGAAGCTATAAACTTGCTAAAACAAAAATTTTAGCATAACTTTCATGCTAGCCTAAATTCTGTTTTCGTGAAACGTCTGCTAAGGTGTAAATTATGTTGTGGCTTTTGTTGTGTTACAACTTTAACTTTTTGTTGACCCTTCTGGGCCACCATACAGTGTACAAAATGTTTACCTATAACACTTTCATTCATTTTGTGTCCATTTACTTTTTTTTTACAGAGCCTGAGTGGCTACAGATGCATTTTTGAAAAGTTTTTCATCAGACAACATTCAGGTGGTTTGTGACATAGAGACTAAAAAACACAGATATCTTCACAAAAAAAATGCTTGTTGCAGGTACAAAATAAATACAATTAGAAATATCAGAAAACATAAGGATACAGTATGTGTGATATCTTTTTTTTTTTTTTGAAAGTTAATTACTTGCCTTTTATGACCTTGTGATTTTGTGTGGCTCAAAGCAGATGGATTTTTTATTTTTTCTACATTATAAGGCGCTCGGGGGATTTTCAGAGTTCCAGTTCTCGTTACTGAGAAAAAACAATTGACAAGGCAATTCAAAGTTCATAGTGCTTACTTGATCAAAACATAACACATGAAACAAGCAACAAACATTACATTTTGTCAATTGTCATCATCAAAATCATGAAGATTTTTAATCAAAGGCAGCTCTAAACAGGCAGGCTTTTAGACTTAATTTAGCCTAAAAGCCAGTGTTTCAGCAGTTTTGCAGTTTTCTGGAAGTTTCTTCCAGATTTGTGGTGCTTAAAAACTGAATGCTGCCCAATGTTCGGTCTTGTTGATTGGTTTTTATTGAATCTGGATAGTGATATTGTCTTGCGTCTTATGCTTGTCTGACCATTTAGTGGGGAGAACTGCCTGCCAACCCGACCAACGCATTAGATAAAGTTTTAACTCGAGAAGCCAGTCAAGATTTATGCCAACCAAACACTGTTTCATGGTGATTATGTCAGCCTTTCTTGCTCTATGGGAGCCGCGATTCCTCTTTAATCAGAAGTGTCATTGAGCTCGGGATCCTTGCGGCCCCCATGGTGTGACCCAGACAAAACAAGCTGCGGCTCACACAACAATCCGAAAGCGCCACAAATATCCATACAATTCAACATGATTGCTCTGCATCTCGCTGATTTTTTTTGAAGGTGTGCTATTAAAAGAGAGCTTTTGCAACATTGGTGTGACTGCATATTTGAACTGCTTTCCCCAATGCTGGCATTTACAAGAGTCTGTTTTAAAGGCGCTGAGGGGAAGTTTGTGCAGTGTGCACTGCAAAAACACCAAATCTTACCAAGTATTTTCTGTCTTATATAACATGGAAAAAATGTTTTGTTACATGTGAAATAGTCTGCCATTCCTTGATATTCCTAATCAATATCAAGGAATGAATTACTTGGAAGTCAGTTTTGTCTTATTTCAACTATACTAACATATTTGCACTAAAAACTAAACCAAAAATACAAAGATTTTGTGTGTTTTTCAGTGTGTGCAGCATTTTTAACAGCTCACCTGATGGGAGAGTTTCTCTTATTTTACATCTTGTTGCATATGTTTGTCAATTTCTTTCATCCATATTGGTTCATAATGACATTTTTAATTATCCTAATGTAGGAGCCCACATCAAAGCTTCATAAGTTAAATGTTGATTCAGAATGCTTATTAGAACAATTACATGTTAGCAGGGAAATGTTTCTGCAGCCAAACATATTAAAAGGGCCAATCTGCTGTAAAAACCCTATAGGGTTAATCCTAACCCTAACCCTGGAGAATGCATAATACTACCCCATTGGTATGGGTTTACTAGAAATTTCACCAAAATCTAAAAAAGCTCCCAGTTGCTCACATTTTTTTTTTGTTTAGGAGAAACTGGGACCCACCCCACCAAACCAAAGTAGATGCCTTGGTCTGTCAACTTCAAAATAGGGCTGTCTCCCTTAATCCCTTCTCTAGCCCTCTAGCCAGGCTGATCGATGCAGGTATTTCTTTCCTGTTTTCAGCACGCTCTCAAGCTCCGTCCTTTTTTTTTTTTTTTTTTTTTCCCCAGCTGGCAAGGCCCCATTCGTTGACGGTCCGGTTGTAAGTCAGGGCTGGTTGTTATTTCCAGCCCTGACATCTCTCCACTAGCGGTCTGTCAAGCTGGCTGGATGGGAACGTGGTTTGTGTGCTCTTGGCGAGCAGTGAACCTTGATAGGACCCTTCACTACTGACAGTCAGCCTAATCACATCTTAACAGAGTACCATCTTAGAGTCTCTGCTTCCATGTGCCTGTGTGTGCGTGTGTGTGTGCAAAGAGAGAAAGTGAAAGTGATCTCTTCATTTCTTGCAGGGCTTACTCCAAGGACAGACATCACAAGTGAGAGCTGTCATATCTCAGTGCCACCTCTCCCATCAGCACTTGTGTATCAGACAGAGTTCACCAGACATGTGTCCACACCCACCAACCTTCCTTTCTTTTGACACACACACTCATGCGGTTGCAGGCTGCACAGAGGATCATGGAGGAATTGGCGAGGGGTTAGAGGTGTGCGGTGTGGGTGGGAGGATCGTTCCTTGCTGCCAGGCGTCTCAGCTGACACTTAGAGATCTGCACCTCACAGATCTCCCCGATTAAGAGATCAAAAGACGACTGGCAGCTCTGCGTCAAGGCAAGGCCACTCTTTTTGTGTCTGTCACACTGGATGATTTAGGAGTGGAACAAAGACTCACGGATCGCTCTCTCCCACCTCGATAAACCTCCTCAGCGCTGCTGAACGCTCACCTGCGAGCTTTCCCCATCCTCACCTGGCTTCTTGTTAGCTGTTGCTGCTATCCATCTTGTTTCCGTTTCTACATCCACCGGCTCCTATCACGCATTCTTCCTGTCACCTGAGACTGAAACTTGGTTAGCACGTCTTACATCTGTTTACTTTGCTTCTATATGTAAACTCCAAAGAAAATATAGTACAGTTTGGCTTTATGATGCTCTTCTCCAACATGGTTCCTGTCTGCAGTGGGTTTTAGCCACTGCTGTGGTCTAGCCTGGTTTAAAGGAAGCTTTTTTTTTATTTTTTAATCTGTTTAATACTTAACTGTTGTACAAACTGAAGCTTCGCTGACCTTTCTAATTCTTCTAAACATCAGATGGTAGGTTTTTAAGAGACTTCCAGAGGTCTGTAGGGCTAATTGACTTTCTAGCTGTTGCCACAGCTAGCATAACAGCTCATGACAAAGTACGACTTTTTCGTGAACTTTTTCAACTACAGATTCACAAAGACTCTTCTCTTACCAACCTGTCATGTTTCCAGAGTTTTGAACTTGCGGTGGAACTCAGTGGTGGGCCTTCAGACCTGCCAGGCCTCCTCTGCAGACCTAAACAACGATCAACATCTACAACCTAATTCAAAATGTTTGCTTCGTTCCACTTAAAATGATCAGTTTCTCTGATTTTATATGTTTACATGATTTTATATGTAGTAATATGAACATTGTTTTTTTTATTCTATGAACTATTGACATGTCTCCAAACTTCCAAGCAACAATTTAGTATTTATTAGTATTTATTAGCACAAAATAATGAAAACGGTGTAGTGCTTTCAGACCTCAAATAATGCAACAATACTAATGTTTGAACTCAGGAAGAGTTCAGAAATCAATATTTGGTGGAATAACCACAAGGTTTTCAATGGGGTTCAGTGCAGTGAGCTCTTCATTTTTCCAGAGCTGTATGTGTGTTACAAATGTAACATCTAGTAAACAGCATGACAGTGAATCTTCAAGAAATGTATTCTAAGCTGGGCTGCATTTTCATTCATTTAGTTGGTAATTATACAACCTGGTGAGACTGTGTAGAGCATCGAGTGATCATCTCATTATTATTGAAGCTGCGGTATGTATTTTTTTATATTAAAAAAAAGAAACAACAAAAAACATTTTTTAGTTGTTTAAACTGTCAACATGTCATGTCAGTGTAGTACGACACAAAATATGAGCTCCTCTGACTTTTTCCAATTTTTCCAACAACCAATCAAAGCCAGGAGGAGGGTCTTATCGCTGTCAATCATGCCCATGTGTGCGCAAGATGACATTTTTAACAAATATGTAAAGATTTTTCTTTTTTTCTTTTTACAAAAGTTACATACTATGACTTTATGTATGGATAAAAGACAAGACGGTAATGCAGAACGTCGCTGAGTTTCACACCCTTCAAAACACACACTCCATCATTTGTATCCAGGAATACACTCACTGTATGGACATGAAAGGACTCGACGTTCGTCTCTTCAGCTCTAGACCCACACCATATGTATTTTTAGATGCAGCAGTATACACACCGGTGCTCTGCCTCACCACTCCTGTGAAATATAGTCCACCTGCCATTTTTTGCCCATCTCCTCAGAGAGTATACGCTTCTCTTCTTCTTCTTCTCTCTTTCTACTAATGAAAGTACGCGTCATCTCTCGCTCCCTCTCAGGACCTATAAAGATGCTTTTTTCTTCTTCTTCTTCTTTCTGAGCATCCCTCAGATCTTCTAAGTAAAAAGCTTTTACTTGACGCATTTTCTCCTCAGAGCTATGAATACTATTGATCTGTGTGTTTACAGTGACTCTCTCCCATCCATCTTCCTCCGAGTGTTGGATTCTCATCATTTTTTCCCCCCTCTGCCTTGAAATGGAAGAATTGATCATGGAGGGTGTGTGCAGGCAGCAGCTGCTGCCTCGTCGGCCTGCCTGTTAACCCGTGACCTTGGGGGGTGAAACGGCAACGATGTGACCCCAAATGCCCTGTTGTATGTTTCTCCTGCTCACGTTTGCTTCCATTGTGTCTGAATGTGAATTAATCAACTTCGCGCTCATCCATTTTGTTCAGAGCAGCTGACACCTCTCCTTCTCTTTCGGTTTCTCTTTCTCCGATCCCAAGAGATGTATTGCTTTGCATTCCATTGACTAAAAATCGCAGCCCTCTGAACAGTAAATATCCACACATTTATGAATATCGGCTGCCTTTGAAATGTTTTTTTTTTTTTTTGCCATTTTTTTAAAGCACAGCATTTTTTAAACATGATCACTAGAGGGCAGTGCTCACTCATTTATGCCATCATCTTCTTTCCCTCATATTGTTGTTGGGTGGATGCAAATCTGCCTCCAGTAACGTCCTCCTGTCCTCCTGCTTCCCAACATCAATCCAGGCGTCGACCTCTTTGACCTCCATGTCGCACGGCTTCATTCGGACAAGAGTCCAGTCAACATTTCTCGATCAAGCCATCATATTTTATTCAGAATGCGAAGCAGGAAGCAATTCTACAATAGATATGTAAATTCTGCAAACCTATCAATTTTTCAGACCTCTTAGTCCAGAGCGCCGGTTGAATCTCAGAGGCCATCCTTCATTTAAATTTTTTTTTTTTTTTTTTTTTTTTTGCCCCTTACGCATAAAAAGATGAATAGGCAAATACACGTCAGGCCTGATTGTCAGGGCCACCGATGATTTCCTGCAGTAAATAAACTGCTCCGCAGTAATCTGAGGCGAATTTCAATTAATGGGAGGAAACGTCACCGTCAACCACCGAACAACAGAAACAAGGTCAGGACTCTACCGATTAGCAAGGACTTTTTTTTTTTGTGTGCAAGGCAAGCAACACGGTAAAAAGAAGGTGAAATGTTCCCCTTTGGTTTGGGGGAGGAGAAAAAAACCCCAAAAGAAAACGAAAGGCAGTGGGGAGGGGGTTTTTGCAGGTAATTGGCCAAGGTTACAAATCTTGATAAATCAAAGCCATGTTAGCACTTCAAACAAGGACGCAGCAGTGGTCGCATTATAACAACGACACGCATTTCAGACTCGCCTTACCCTCATACATAATCACTATACTTTCCCCCCCGGTCTTCACCTGACCTCTCGCTGTATGCTGTGTTGTATGAAGTGGTGCATGAAGAGCCTCCACGTTTATCTAAGCAGAGCCTTCATGAAACCGAACAGATTCAAGCCCGTCTGCTTGAACCGAACATCTCAGTCAGGTGAGAGTTTCGCTTTTATTTGCTTCTGTTTCAACCGAAGCGAGGGAAAACTTTCCCTCTACACCCTCTGAAACAATCTGCCATGACAAATGTGGGATAAAGTTGAACCTTTAGCTTGTTTGGCTTTAATAGTGGCTCGCAAAAGTATTCGTATGCATAACATTTTGTGTGTGCAGGTGGACTCTGCTCATTAGAAGTATTCAGAGAGGCCTGAATACTTTTGCACACTGCACTTTTCAGTTTTTTTTTGTATGCAAACTGCTTTCAGTAAAAACTGTCTTGAATTTTCCTTCCACATCACAGTGTGTGTTGGTCCTTCACGTCAAATTCCAATGACATACATTTGTCTGTGGTTGTAATGTGACAAAATATGGAAAAGTTCAAGAGGTGTGAATACTTTTGCCAGCCACTGTAGATCAGAATAACCTTACAGAGTGAAGACCTCAAGCAGTATTCAGCAAACAAACACAAGGATTCAACTGCTGCTGTTTGAGAACGAATCAAGAAACTGCAGTTTAAGTTATTCTAGTGTAAACTTGCATGTTTAAATCTGATAGAGATTGTTAGGATTAATAAAGAAGCATGAGTGCTTCATGTAACATCTATCTATGTGCAGCTGACGCTTAGATTTATGTTCACACTGGCAGGAATTTGAGCGAAGATGCATGGGAAAAAGTAAAACCGCTGTATATATTGTATATATATTTGGCAAAATTGCTTGCAGTTTTCAAAAGTATTTACAGTTCTTGGACTTTCTTTTTGATTTTATGTGACACACCAATGTCAAGCAGTGCATAATTGTAAAATGAAATGAAAATTATACACATTTTATAACTTCCATCAAATTAAAAAAAATTAAGAGTAGCATTCAGTTTCTTTTAATTATATATGCCTCAATAAAAATCCACTGCAAACTCCTTTCAGTTAGTCACTTGATCTTTATAAAATGATTAATAGTAACAAGTTAATATTAAGTAATCAGGCTGTTCTGAAATGGATTCAGAGGCTTTTCAGAACAGTGTTTGGACCACCAGGGGGCAGCAGGGAGGCCTCAGAAAGTTAGGAGGAAGACGGCAAAAAGTAAAACATTGAATCCCATTCAATTTTGAATAATACATTTTAAATATTTTTTTTAAAAGTAAAATGTAATTGATTACTGATTTCTATTTTTCAGTCATCATTATAAAATAGAAGTTAAAATAAATTATTGAAATGTTATTTGCCATGTTCATTTGATCAAACTGCTGAGATTGATAAGCCCAGTAACCGCAAAAGAGACATATAAGTTTCTATATGTGATGAAAAATATTATTATTACATAAATATCAGATTGATAGTCATAATATATTACCTGATAATAAAATTTTCAATTCAAGTTTTTTTGTACGGCACAGTCATTTCAGCAACCAAACAAAGTCCTTTACATCATATAGACATAACATAAGCACATATCAAAGTCATCAATACAAGTCAAATAAGTTGATCAAAGTTCAACATAATGCCAATCAGAGGCAACTCTAAACAGGTGGGTTTTTTTTAGCCTTGATAAATTTTAAAGAAACTCAGTGTTTCAGCTGTTTTGCAGTTTTCTGCAGTGCATAGAAACTGAATGCTGCTTCTCCATGTTTGGTTGTTTCCACCACAGAACTTCTGACCAATTAAATCAGGAGGTAGGAGGCAGAATTTAGGCTAAACAAACCTAAGAATGACCAAATAGTAAAAAAAAACATTCAAAGAGTTGATGTTTGGGGGCCATGGCATGTAAAAGTTTGAGGACCAAGGAGCTCAGCAGAAAGGTCCAGGAGACAATAAATCAGTGTGTGGTTATAAAATTACATCCCAAAGCGAAAGAGTACAGTGCAACTGTGAACTCTACCAAAACATGGCTGCCCGTCTAAATGGAAAGGTCAGACAAAAGGTCATAGAAAGGTCCTCTGGGTTATCTGCAGAGATCCATAACTCTGCAGATCCCCCAGTTGTTGAAGGACGTGCCCTGAAAGACTTCCAGCTGTCATCGCAATGTTAGGGTGGCTCTAAAGGTTTTCACTTGGGGAGTGAATTCAAATGTGAGCCAAATTTTTCAGTTATTTCCCTCCCACCCAAAAATGTCAAAAATCACGTATCAATGTTCTTTCACCTTCACTAAGTCTCTCACATAAAATCCCTGAAAAATATTCTGACGTTTGCAGTCACAGTACGAGAAAAACGTAGAGGTGTATGAATACTTTGGTTAATCTCAACCCAAATGAAGCAAATATGGATAGTCCTTTCCCTATATGCTTATGTATACATATATAAACGTTCGCTGGGATGCGTGTGTGAGTGTCGACAGTGAAACACAGTGAGTGAGACAGACTGAGACGGAGTTTGAGAGAGGAGTCTGACAGATTTCGGTGACAATGTGCCTCAGAGACTCTTCCAGAGTGCTTTAAACCCGTTGCCTCTGGTGCAGTGCACACATAAAAGAGAAGCAGGCATCGCATGGAGCCGAAGCTGCGAACAGCCATATTACAAAAACAACTGTCATCCAAAGTCGCAGCCTGTGCTTCTGACGTCTCCCCTCACGTTACCTTCAGCGGTTTGTTTACAGTCATTTTAAACAGACAAAGTGGCAAGGAAGGCGAAGCGACCACAAAGGCCACCAGAAAGACGACCACTTATAATGTCACAACCACCTCACATATTTCATCTTTTTTTTTTTTTTTTGCTTCTCTTGTCACATTTATGTTTCAAACTCATTTCATTAACCGACAAAGATAACCAGAGTGAATTAAAAAGAAAAAAAAAAAACAGGCGATTTTCAGACAGTTATTTCATCTTCTAAGGGAAAAAAGCTATCCAACCCAATCTGGCCCTGTGTGAAAGTAATAGCCACTTAAAAGTAATAGCTGTTGTGCCTCCCTTGGCGCCAACAACTGCCATCAAGCTGCTGTGATAACTGGCAATGAGTCTTTTGCACCTTTGTGGGGTAATTCTGGTCCTCTTTTTGGTGTAGAGCTGTTTGCATATAGCCAAAAGTCATCCAGGTCCTGAAGCAGCATCACACTACCTCCGCCATGTTTTAGTGTTTCACTAAAACACGCTGATGTGTCTCATCACCTTCAGAGACACAGCTTCAGAAGGGTTCCACTTTCGACCCGTCATTCATCAGCATGTCTACCTCATACTCTTGGTGGTTATCAATTGTGAAATTAGCTTCTGAGTTCTTTTTGATTGGCTGCAGTTTATGTCTTTGAACTTTGCCACAGATGCTGTTTTGCCTAGACTTGTTGAATCTTGAACACTGACCTGAGCCAAGGCAAGTGAGGTCTACAGGACCATAGATGTTGTTTTTGGAGAAAGTTTGGTAGGCTGACCACTCCTGAGAAAGTTCACCACTGTTCCATGTTTCCTCCATTTGTAGGTAGTGTCTCTCCATGTGGTTCTCTGTAGCCCCATAGCCCTAGAAATGTTTTTAACCCTTTCCAGACTGATAATTGTGAATGACTGCTTTTTACCTTTATTTAGATTTTGCTATGCAGTGGACTCCCAGGATTCGCAGGGGTTTTGGACACCAATCATCTGCAAATGGCCAAAATGTGCAAATACTTCAGACCATCTATTTAAACCCTTATCCCTGCCTATTAAGGGTGCATTCACACCAGCCCTGTTTAGTCCACCTTAATCTAACTCTAGTCCGTTTGCCTACAAAGTCCAGTTTGTTTTGCGAGGTGCAAATGCGAAATTGAACTATGACCAAAAAACCAAACTGTGGTTCGCCTAAAAACCTAGGTCTTGATTTGATTGAAGTGACCTCTGGTTTGGTTCAAATACATATATGAAGTCAAGCAGACTGAAGACCGGTCAAAAAGTACAAAACGAACAACAGCGCAGGGCATTCTGGGTAAATATAATCCAAACAAACACAAGCGTCCAGCACTAGTGGGGGAAATGGCTTGTGGTCTTTTGCCAAAGACAAGAGAGAAATCCTACAACTGCTAAAATCTGATGCTACTCCGTTTTTGTTCACACTTTGTGAAGAAAGAAGTTTCACTCATGTCTTCTTCTGAGATTTTCCTGCCGTTTACTTTCTTGGTGCAGCACCACCACAGGCGAGGTTTTTCAAAGAGTGTTTTCAAACCTGATGGTTCAGTAAACACCAAATATGCCTTAATATACATTATCAAGCACAGACGTGCTTGATAATGTATATCAAGCACATATACATTGCTTGATTTACAAGCAATGTATATTGCTTGTATATACATTATATACAAGCAATATACATGTAACAAGTACATGAATGAGCAGGAACACGCAGTGCTATGCTAGGCAACACATCACAATAAGAATGATGTTGCATTCTTATTGCATTTATTTGCATTCTTAAGTAGTACCTTCTACTACTGCAGAAGGTAATGCAGTCTGTAGGATGGCGCTCCTGGATTGGCTGATTGCGCCAAGATATTTCAGCTTCCCAATCTGCATTTTCTTTCAAATATTGTAGATATGCTGGATGAAAATAAGCCAATTGTTCGCACATAATTTGGAGTCACATTTTATAGAAAAATCTTTAAATAGTTGAATCTACAAATACTGAACTGGAAATTGGTGGGGTCAGCTGTTGAGTTGCTTTCTGGAGATTGTATATGGCAGCCTACTTCATGCTGCCATGAAGTAGGCTAAAACGTTATGGCACCATGAAGTTCTAGGCTGTGATTTCTTGATTCCACACATCTGGCAATATAGGTTTCCAATTTTCACATAGAGTCAGGTTCGTTTGGTCACCCTTTTCTCCTTCATGAATCATTTGAGATCTGCTTTTTGTATTTACCTGCCTTTTTATATATTGTAAGGGGAAAATCCTTTTCTTTGTACGACACTGTAGCATTGTTGTCCTATTAACAGCAAGTCAAAGGCAAGTGAAGCTAATCAGTCAACCAGCCTGGCTAACCCAGTGCAACCTGCCTCCCATTAGAGGGGGAAACTGCTCCGTTAGAGTGGATTTCCAGTTGAAAAGTTTGCTTCATTGTAGATTGGGTTTCCTTCCCGCAGCTTTGGGAGGCGAGCGAAGTAGCAGAGAGAGGTGGGCAGGTGTGTCTGGCTGTGCTGGTGAGATTCAGTTTTCTTGTAGCGTTTTCTACACCTCAGCTAATCATCTAACTCAGTGGTCGGTCCACCCGGCAGGGGACTCCTATACGTCACCCCTCCCTCTGCTTTTCCCACATTGGCCTTAATTAGTGAGGAATTAAAGTCCTGTTTCATGAATAGGATTCATGGGGGACACATCTTCTTAATTACAACAGCTCTCCATGTGCTGCTGGGGACTGATTGCGAGGCAAGACATCTTCCAACTCAGCATCCTCCGCCGCCCCCACAGCCCTGTTTGGGGGGTGTCTGGGAAACAGTGTTGTTAAAATCAGCAGGCAGATGCAGATTAGCTATTCAGATGATACAATGGTGCAGTGCTACAAGTGTCACTGTAATTTTTTCACTTTCTTATCACACTGCCTACAACAAGTCCAGGGAGAGAGAGGAGTCTTTTTCTCCCTCGTAAAACTGAAAACAAACGACAGCACAGCTGTGAAAAAGTTTTGTTTATGGAGCTTGTGTTTTGTCACAGTTTACACAATCCAAGCGGGGGGGAATAAAGGTTGAGAAATAAGGCCAAGATTCCATTCAGCTATATAGAAGATTAATTTATAAATGATAGATTTTCAAACTGTTTTATCAGCAAACTGTGGTATTTAGCTTAGAAACTAAATATGTGGCTCGCTAGTAACACATTTAGCTTCAAACCTAATGTTTAGCTTGCTAACTAAATATTTAGTTGGAGCGAAATTAGCTCCATATGTACTTAGTAGGCAAGCTAACTATTTAGCTCCAAAATACATATTCAAATAGTCTGTGAGATAGCTAACTCTGAGCTACCTAAAACTTTAGTTAGCTCAGAGATAGCTAAATCTGAGATAGCTCCTTTTTTGTTAGCTCTGAGATAGCTAAAGCTTCATTTTTAGTTAGCTCTGAAATAGCTAAGTCTGGGCTAGCTCTGAGTTTTTAGTTAACTTAGAGCTAAAGGTTTAGCTAAACAAGCAGTACAATGATTCTAAATATACAAGTAAAAGCTTCAAAAAGCTTTGCTTTGCTCAAGACAAAAAGTGTTACTGAGTATCTTTAGATGTGGAAAGAGGAGGTAATGGTCCAATGCAAAGTAGAGGAACTGCAGCAACTTCACTGCCCAGACCAAGTCACTGCAACACCACTCTTCTGTGTGCATGCTGTTACTGAGGGAAGAAGTATCCAAGTTGGCTCTTTTCTCGATCAACTGGGTGTTTAAATCAAGTCAGAGTACGGAAACCAAAAAAAGCACAGAGAAAGCTATTTCAAAGGAAGTTCAATTTTTCATATGTCTAGATATGTCTACAGTTTGTGGGGAAGGTAGAATGAGAGTCTTTGAGCTTTATAGAAACGTAGAGCTGATAAAGTTAAATTTTTTTCTTCCTTTTTGATGGTAATGTTGGAACTGTAAGAGGACATATGAAAAACTGCTGCTTTAGAAATGGTGCTCCTGCTAGCAGTGCTAATTGTTAAAGTAAGATAATAAAGTCAGCTTAAAAAATCTTTTCTCTTACACATGTGAAGTCACCCCTGCTTTGAAAATAATTAATGACCACTCATGGCATGAAAGGTAGAAAAACTCCAAGGACAGTGAATATGAATAACCTGGCTTTCCATTTTACAGAATCAACTGACTGCTGATAAAAGTGCAATGCTCTATAAGTGGTCAGAAAAATATTAGCTGAATAAACTAAAGTATAGCTAACAGTCAGTATGTATAGACTGAAGGAGATTTAAACCCGTAAGACGTTCACAAGAAAAAAAAATTACACGTCCTGTTTCCACAGCCCACATCTCCGCATGGCATTTTGTGGAAAGACTGGAATAATTGCTTTATGTCTCTGCACCTTTATTACACTGAAAAACCAAAAACCCTCCTTGAATTTTTATGAAAAAAAAAAAAAAGCCCGTGAGAGGTGCTTGTGCCACGGGAACATAAAGTGGTTGCAATATGCTGGAATTAGCAGTGATAGCTAAATGCTCAGGGAGGTAAGTGGTATTTTTAAATTTCATGTTTGAAAGAACAAACGGAGGGGAGTGAGAGGGAGGCAGTATTTTTTTTTTCTTCCTGGATGTGTTAACTACCACCTTACACCAAGTAAGTGATTAACAAAAAAGAAAAAATGCTGGACATAAAGATAAATCCCTTTCCACTCGTGTGAGTATTTAATAGCTGCATTGTTCTTTCAAACTTCTCTTTGAACCGTTGAGCCTTTGATAAATAAATGATTTCAAAAGAACGGGCTTCGTCTTAGCCTCCCAAACTGCAAAGATGATCTATTTTTCTTACTGGAAAAACCCAAATGAAGGAAGGCTACATTCACTGCAAGACAAATGTCACCAGGCTACCTTCCGCATTGGATTTAGCATTTAGTATCAATAGTTAAGGAGGTTCCATAAATCAGCTGAGACAAGTTTTTTTTCCCCAGTCTTGTCAGGAGTTAAGATTTACAGTGGTGTCACTGATGCCATGAGGGATGAGCGCGAGTGTCATTTTTTGCAGCAAAAGGAAGAAAGAAAGAAAAAAAAAATCAAAGATAGATGGATAGATGCTGGGAAAGACAGAGGGGGCCAAACAGAGCATTTATACCAAAAAGAGAGGAGTGTCTTTGCAATATGGCATCGATTGAAATGCTGTTTTTATTTAATTTATTTTATTTTTTAGCTTTTCTTACCTCTCTGACCTCTCCAGGTGTACAATTCAGACTGAAGTAGATTAAAAGCATCTGCATTATTTATACAAGGCCTTTGATCCTGTTCCGAATGTATGCGTGTGTACATTCGAATATCAATTATGCCCTTTCCAGATTAAGGGCACATTTCAAAAAAACCCTTCAGCCCATGAACGATGCCAGCTGCTACATTAACAGGGAACTTCACCCTCTTACATTAGCACTAGCTATACTAATCCATCAATTTTTTTGTTTTTTATCTTTCACTGTACCATTTTGTATGTTTGTCAATTGGCAGCACAAACAGAATGCTGTGGTAAGAACTTCTGCACCACACCAAGAAGGTCTGGGTTTCTAACACTGGAGCCCAGCGTTCTAACCCAGAATATGCCAAAGGCCACATGGGAGGTTACCCAGAGTGCCACCTGCTAAGGTGGCACTCTGGGTAACCTGCTAAGGGGGGGCGCTGCTGCAAGAGATACAAAAAAAAACGAAAACAAAATACAGAAATTATGAAGAAAAAAAAAATCAAGCAACTTTGACTGGCACCATTTAATTAACTTCTGTATTGACAGTAAAAATTCTGAATATATGAACAACATCTGTTCCCTTTTGTTTCTATCTAACAGACTTTCTGCCTTAGATACTCTATATTAATTTAACAGGCTATGCTAACATTTCCCTTAAAGCTGCAGTATAAAGAATATTTTTGTAGGTATTTGTTGAAACTGTCGCTATGCCATGACAGTATGGTACCAGGCAGAATCTGTGGAGAAAAAAAAAAGGAGCTCCTCTGCCTTCTCCCTGTGCTATCTAGAAATAACCAATCAGAGCCAGGAGGAGGGTCTTAGTGCTGTCAATCACTCTCTCTGTGTTTAACAGCGCTAGCAGAGAGCAAGCTGCAGCCAGCACAGCCAGTGTTGTGTTCGCCGATGACAGTGGGTGAACAGTTTTTCCGTAGCAGTAAGTTGTTTCTCTGCTTTTAGGAAGTTGAGCAGCAGTACCTGAGATTGACAGACAGCGCTAAGACCCTCCTCCTGGCTCTGATTGGTTGTTTTTGGTCAGGAGCGATCCATTTCTCCAGACAGCAATGGTAACTATGGGAGGAGGTGGAGAAGGTTAGCGTTTCACAAATTATTTGTCTCATAACAAACTGTCACAATAGGGTGACCATATTTTAACATATATGTAAAAAGAATATGTTTCATAAAAGTCACATGCTGTGGTTTTATGTTACGGTTTAGCTAACCAGTGCTGGCAGCCGGGTTCTGCTTGGAGCTTTTCAATGAACTGTTTCACTTATTTCCCTGCTGAACTGGAAACCGTGAATTCCAAGCTAACTTCAGTGTCATGTTTTCCATCTTTTCAAATTCTGATGAACCTAGTTTGATACTTGGCAATTTTACTCCATTTAATGTGCAGAAAGAAAAATGAAACTGTCTAAAGGAAACCTGGGAAATACCCTCAGCATGTTACAGTCCTCTTAATGTTAATGTTTAATTCAGCCTTCAAGTCCCTTACCGGAGGTTATTAATCCTCTAAAAACTCATTTGTGTTCCTTCAAATTTTGTATTCTAAAAACTTACCCATGGGAGAATCTCTAGTTGCCATAAAATCTCCTTTTTTCTGCTTTGCCGCTTGGTGCATGAAAACCCCATTACTGCTATTCTTACTATGTAAAAATTTGCAGTTATTATAATCATAGTATTAGAGTTTGATCCTTACAACATAAGGGCAGCAGCCAGTTTCAGTCAACCACATTCTCAGGTTTTAATTGTGCACAGCTAACGGCTAACTCACAGCTGATATACGCTAAGGAGAAGTGGGAAGAGGGAAAACAAAAGAATAAAAACCCGAAAGAATGCACTTAGAGTTGACTAACTTGTTGACCACAGACACATTGCAGTATGACGTCACATGCGCAAGATACCGGACCCCAGGTTCCAGCTGGAGTGCAAAAAACTGTTCGCTGACGACTACCCTTGGTTTTAGCGTTCAAATTGTCAACATAACTCACTAAATCCTAAATGTACACGTGATATATTAAAGAAAAATAAAAAATGACAACTAGATCGCAAAGTCCAAGGGTATCACATTTCATTGGTCAATGAAAAATTGGTCAACTATGCTAGCTTGACATCAAGTCTGAAAGAATAATACTGTAACGGACCGAACGTTCTGTTCTTTGTGTGGGAAATGTTTGCATGATTTTTGGTATCAAATTCTGATACTCTTAAGGCGCTGTCGTCAGCCAGTTGCTATGGCAACGGGTCTGCGTTAGACAGAGAATGTGAAAAAGGAAGAACACGAGTGGTTTGACTTGTTCGTCAATGGTTTTTCTGCGTTTATTTTCCCTCCACTGTGGCGCACTGAACTAAATTAATAATACCAACGTTTCCAGGTTTCATTTAGTTAATGGATCCATCCTACCGCAGCACCACGGCTGTGGATGGCAAATAAAGGAATAGTTTGTTTGCCGTCCACTGATGTGCGCATGTGTAAAATTCCCAGATGTAAAGAGTAACATTCAACGTGTCTATATTGTTAAATAAATGCTTAAAATACCACGACTCTTTCCTGGCAGGTAAAATATGTCAGAATTCACAGGTGCTTGCATTGTGTACATTTCTGGGTTAGTCAACAACAGATTGAATGTGGTCAGTTAAAGAACACTTCAGAGAATCAGACAGGATAAAGCCTTTCTTTCCCATCATTTTAAAATGTGTGTGTATTTTTTTTAAACCCACAAATAAATCTGTCAGCACCTGCACACAACGCTGCAGCATCAGCAGATTTAACGTGGAAGTCCCTATTCCACTGATTGTATCTGACATCCACAGAGGAGAGAAGGAAGAAACAGCAGCAGTTTGAACTCAGAGCCAATTTGTTTTTTATTTTTTTGATCCAGGCAAAACAGCTTAGAAATCAGTTTTTATTTAAAGTCCTTTACCGTTATTGGTACAGTAACTGTCTGCACAACACCTCGCCACTTGTTGCAGCCCATGAAGCTCTCAAAACATGCTGACATAGCAAAATTATAAGTCCAGCAATATAGTTAAAATACACAAATAAGCTCTCAGTTAGTCCTAAAAGTGGGTCTGAGTGAGGCTTTTTAACCTGTCTGATCGATGACGCAGCGTTTTCCTGCAGGCTGTGATGAAGAAGTGATTAACAGGATGTGGCTGCAGACGGGAAAAACAATAACTTGTATTTATTTGGCAACTCAAGAGCATATCAAGTTGTGAACACAGCATTAACATACTCTGAGCAAACACTTCACGAGGAACAAGCACAAATTCAGAAAATCAAGTGACAATTCCCAAAGCCAGATACATCGTTATGGAACAAAACAACTACATTATCCATCTTGAATAGTGTTTTGTTTTTTTTTGTTCAGTTTAACTGTTTTATGCCTTAGCTTGCACTGTAACACTCACTACCACTTCAATTAAGGGGAAATTGCTTTTTTTTTTTTTTTAAGTTACTGTGATTTAATGTCAC
The DNA here is from genome assembly GCF_000485575.1 of Poecilia formosa. Lineage (NCBI taxonomy): Eukaryota > Metazoa > Chordata > Actinopteri > Cyprinodontiformes > Poeciliidae > Poecilia > Poecilia formosa. Next base: position 236 of record NW_006801010.1, on the reverse strand, counting down.
TGCTGTTGGTCTCGGTTTGCAGCAGAAAACACATTTTAAGACTGATCCTTTAAAATGTCAGATCATGCCACTTGAATTCTTTTCTTGCTTCTGTGTTTTTTATTGAGGTTTCATATGTCAGACCAAGAAAAAGTACAAAAAGTGGAGGAAAAAGGAATCTTTCCTCCTTACAAATCAGTATCAACCCAGCCAGCATGCGTAGGTGGGACCCATGTGGGGACAAGGAGGGCAGACTA
>NW_006801009.1:28667-30839 GCF_000485575.1 Poecilia formosa | reverse complement strand
TTTGTCCTTTGGATCGAGAGTGCCCAACATAGACAAGAGAGTACGATTAAACCGCTCTGGCTGAGGATCCCCTTGGGGGTGATAGGGTGTAGTTCTTGATTTCTTTATCCCCAGCATATTAAGGAGCTCTTTTATCAGCGAACTCTCAAAATCACGGCCTTGGTCCGAGTGGATTCGGCATGGCAGGCCATAGTGCACAAAGAACTTTTCTAACAGAACTTTTGCAACTGTAGTAGCTCTTTGGTTGCTGGTGGGTATGGCCTGAGCATACCGAGTAAAATGGTCGGTAATAATGAGAACATTGGCCACCCCACGAGAATCTGGCTCGATTGACAGGAAGTCGATACAGACCAAGTCTAATGGGCCTCGACTTGTGATCTGGTGCAGGGGACTCGTTTTGCGAGGCAAGGTTTTGTGAGTCACACATAAACCACAGGTCTTGACATAGTGCTCAATGTCTTGTGCCATTTTCGGCCAATAGAACCGATCTCGCACCAACTCGGTTGTTTTTTCAATACCGAGGTGCCCAAAGTCATCATGCAACTGCTTTAATACTTGCAGCCGATATTTTGGTGGAAGTATCAACTGGAAAACTTCTTTCCCTGTTGGCCTTAGAGTCCTCCTATACATCAGTCCATTCTTTATCTGCAACTTTTCCTTTTCTCGCTGTAGCAGAATGGCCTCCTGATGATCAGTCTGAAAGGTACATGGCCAATTTCCTGATTTTATCTCCATTTTAATCTTTCCAATAGATTCGTCTGAGTCTTGTTCATTTTGTAGATCTGTCATACTGAACTGTTGCACTGGGTTCTCACCAAGAGAGATGGGGTACACATACAGATCAGGAATGGCAGATGGAGACACACCCAGCTGATCCACACACCGCATGTTTTCAGAGAACCCAGTGACAGTCACAGTTTTGCATAAGGTTTTCACTCCAGATGGAGGTATCCACCCCTCCTCTTCAGAGTTTGCATTTCTGGAAAGCAGGTCGGCATCAATATTCTCCCTTCCTGGCCTGTATTGTATGCCAAAATCATAGGTGGACAGTGCAGCCAGCCACCTGTGACCTGTAGCACTAAGTTTGGCCGTAGTAAGGACATAGGTCAGTGGGTTGTTATCGGTTCTCACGGTGAACTTGGCTCCGTACAAGTAATCATGAAACTTGTCGACAACAGCCCACTTGAGGGCGAGAAACTCGAGTTGATGGACAGGATAATTTCTCTCAGAGTTTCTCAGCTTTCGACTGGCAAAGGCTACGGGACGCGAGCCTTCTGGATGTTCCTGGTTGAGCACAGCACCTAGCCCATCAAAGCTGGCATCTACATGCAATATGTAGGGCTTAGTGGGATCTGCAAATGCTAGGACTGGTGCATTTGTAAGGCACTGTATTATTTTCTTAAAAGCAGTAGTACAGGCCAACGTCCACCTATCTCCAAAGGGCTCAGATTTTTTAAGGTAGGCAGAGTTAGAGTTAACTGCTTTCCGTCCCTTTTTAACAGGGGGGTAGCCTTTGGTTAAGTCTGTCAGGGGTCTCACAATGGATGAGTAGTTGGCAATGAATCTTCTGTAATAGCCACAGAAACCCAAAAACGACTGAAGGCTCTTAAGATCTGTGGGCTGCTCCCAGTTAAGGACTGCTTTGATTTTTTCTGGGTCAGTAGCAATGCCTGAAGCAGACACAATATGGCCGACATACTTGACCTGAGGTTGACAGAACTGACACTTATTGATAGACACTTTCAGGCCATATTCTTGTAATCGATCCAAGACTTTGAGGAGACGTTCCTCGTGTTCCTCTAGTGTCCGGCCAAACACTATTAGGTCATCCAGGTATACTAAGCATTGCAAGAGGTTCATGTCTCCGACAGCCTTTTCCATTAACCGTTGAAAGGTAGCAGGTGCTCCTGTAATGCCTTGGGGCATACGCTCAAACTGGAAGAACCCTAGGGGGCAGATAAAGGCAGTTTTCTCCTTGTCTGGGTCAGCCATGCCAATCTGGTAATAGCCATTTCGTAGATCCAATACAGAAAACCAACGGCTTCCTGTCATACAATCCAAGGCTTCATCAATCCTAGGAACTGTGTATTGGTCAGGGATTGTTCGTGCATTCAGGGTGCGGTAGTCAATACACATCCTGATAGAGCCATTCTTTTTCCTGGCCACCACAAT
>NW_006801009.1:25256-28348 GCF_000485575.1 Poecilia formosa | reverse complement strand
GGATAGCTTTGGGTTTTATTGACTCATTTTTTAACACCAGTGAGAAGTTGTTTACATTCATGTCAGATGGTAATAGAACACACGGTGTCACCATTATTCCATCTGGGAGAGATGGCTGCTCAGGAGGCTCAACCACCAACATATCCTGCTCCCAAGACTCTGTTGCAATGACTTTACAGGCAGCCAGTGCTGAACCGCCAGGGGGGACCTTAAGAGGTCCAGGACCCATCCATTTTATGTGTCCAACATTATCATCCAGCCGGCCTGAGGGGTGTTTCTGTTTAAATGTCTTTGGTGTACTGACAGAAACTCGCCATGTCCGAGCCAGTCCATGGCATTCAGCTTCATCTGAAGTCTTGGGCTGGTGATGAAAATGACAGGCGTTGGTTCCCATGATTACTGGGGCCTGATCTGGACCCTTAGGGTCAGGGCAAACCAGGGCCAACACTGTCTTTGGTTCAGTGTGAAGTCCATCCTCCAAGAACTCAACATTCATAGCTATATAGCCCTTGTATGGATAGCAGGATTCACTCAGTCCCCAAAGGGCCAAGCTGGAAATAGGATGGAGAGGTAAGTGTGACAAATGGTCTGTGTACCAGCTTTCAAATATTATGGTAACACTAGAACCACTGTCCATCAGGGCGTTGGTTGGTTGACCTTCAATAATTACGTTACTGAGGGAGGCCTCCCCTACTAGTCCCTTAGGGATGCCTGTAGCATGTTGGGCATCTACTGCATTCCTTTTGACATAGCAGTTGGTGCTTGAGGTCTCTTTGTCCTGTCTGGTTGTCTCATTTCTTTTTTGTCTTCTTAGAGAACGAATCAATTTCTGAATTACTTTGCCATTGTCTTCAGGGGCTGTACAATGAGTAGACACATGTCCTCCTTCTCCACACCGGTAACAGAAGAAATCCTCGTCGTCATGATTGGTATGAGTTGTTCTTTGGCTACTAAGGTGAGGAGGAGCTTTATTCACTTTACTTGCTTTGTTTTCTGGTCTCCATCGTGCACCTTTAGTCTGAGGAGGATTGGTGTGTGTCACAGTCATCATATGGAGGTGATGTTGCACATCCTCAACTTGTTTTCTCAAAGCTTGAACTTCATCAGTCTGTCTGGGTTCCACCTCATCAGTGTGGAAAANTGTCCCCCTTCTCCACACCGGTAACAGAAGAAATCCTCGTCGTCATGGTTGGTATGAGTTGTTCTTTGGCTACTAAGGTGAGGAGGAGCGTTATTCACTTTACTTGCTTTGTTTGCTGGTCTCCATCTTACACCTTTAGTCTGAGGAGGATTGGTGTGTGTCACAGTCATCATATGGAGGTGATGTTGCACATCCTCAACTTGTTTTCTCAAAGCTTGAACTTCATCAGTTTGTCTGGGTTCCACCTCATCAGTATGGAAAACTTTTTGAGATTTCGAGGTGTTTTTTAACTGACCAGTTTTGAGTTCAGTCACTTGGGACTGCAGCATCTTGATTTGAGCTTGCAGCTTCTGAACTTCAGGTTCTGACTTATTTTCATCTTCCACCCTCACTTGCCTGACAACTGGTCTAGCTGAAGGAGCAGTGTTTTTCCTTCTCAGTGATTGTTGAAACTCTTCCTCTCTGATTTCATTCAACAGTGTCAGGAAGGAAGGAGGATCACGTTTTCTTTCTCTTAAGCGTAACTGTAGTAGCAGGATTTCGGACTCTGTGACTCCACGAAGGAGCTGGTCCACCCGTGCACTATCTCTCAGATTGGGACTTATCCCTCCTCGCTGAACAACTCTTGTTAGGTTTCTCTCCACTCTCCGTAAAAAATCTGAAAGTCTTTCACCTGCGCTTTGGCGTAAGGCTCTGAAGGAGAAGTAGAGATCCTCAGGACTCTCTGGTGATCCAAATGCTTTTTCTAGAGCTTCAATATATTCCTCTGGGGATGCATCTGGATCATTAGCCCTCACGGCTTGTGCAATTTCCAGAGCAGGTCCTCTCAAGCTTTCTATGATCCTTTTCCGTTTCTCCCGAATGGAACAGTCACTCTCATCCACCATTAACTGTGCTTGCTCCATCCATGTATCCAAACTTTCCTCCCCTGGAGGTGTGGGACTTATGCCAGAATATACACGAAGACGTCTGAAGACATTACTTTCTTGGGCAGGTCTCATTGTCTTTGCCAGCAGATCACCAACCGCTCTTATGATTGACTCTGCAGAGTTTCCTGGCATAGTGTCTGATGACATTTCTGGTGCAGCTGCTTCTTCAGTTGATGTCGAGCTATCTTGTGGGAGAGGTTCTGTTTGTCTCTTTTCCGTGTTGACATTTTCTTCATCTGCAGGCCCATGCAATGTCCACAGTTCACCTCCTTCAATAGGTGGCACATCTAGAGGTATAGTTTTTGTGTTTACTCTTTCGCTACACTGGCATAACACCATTAGTGACTGGGATTGAGGGTTAAACATGCGTCCTCTCACCCTAACTCGTCCTAGGGCTTTGATAGTCATCAAAGTTTCTTCAATGTGCCTAACTGTGGCCTCTACGGGAACCTGCTTCACTACAAGTGCATGGGATGCGTCTAAGCCCTCCCCTGTACACCAGTTTTCCAACAATGACATTCTGTAGTTAATGATTTACTTTCCCTTTTTAAAACTACAAATTCAACTTAAAGATAGTAAAGTGGGTCAGACTTTAACATCAAAAACAGCTTAACTAAATAAATCTTGGGGTCTGGCTTTCACATACAAGCTAATTTTATTTTTTATGTTTTAATCCCAGCGGTGCCTCCATTTATGTAGCGCTCTCTTATATCTATGTTGGATATAGCGCTCTGGGTTCGACTACTTCCCACTTGACCCTCCAATAATGAACCTTAATGAACGTAAACCCTTTATTTAACACTCCAACTTCAAAAAGTAAACATACAAATGAAAATCACAGGCTCCGACACCTGGTTATGAATAGGGTCTTTCCCCGTACGATCAAACCTTTAAATATTCCTTTACTGAACTTATTTTAGTCAGTCCCAACCATGTTAAAGTCCATTAGACTTCCCAAAATACACAAAAGAAAATACAAGTTTTAATAAGTGGGCCCACAAAAATTAACAAAAATGAAAGCC
>NW_006801009.1:22144-24802 GCF_000485575.1 Poecilia formosa | reverse complement strand
GGTCCATGAGGCGTCTATGCTTATATTATGTCTATGCTCGCGCTGACCTGTCTTCACAGACAAACTACACAGTATGGTTCTTTCTTAAAGTGACAGAACACATTTTAACACATTCTACTTCAACTATTGTCTTTTTAAATCAACTCTTTATTTTCTTCAGTCTTTTAACCCAAGAACCGAGAATTATATCCTTTTTAAATAAATGAATTCTTTTTAATAAATGCATTTAGATACCTTACATTTGTTATGGTTCTGGGAACCCAGAGGGGTTACACATAGATGTAACAATTATTAAATTTTGTCTATGGAAGAAAAACTCTTTAGAACCAGGTTTTTCTGTAAGCCTACAGACTAAAATCTCATCTTTGTCAAGCATCTCACGCTGACATTGGAAGGTGAACATGCGGAACATCAGTTTTCAAGTCTTCCTACTGTTTCTCAGTTGGATTTATGTTTGGGATTTGACTAGGCCGTGTGTGTTTTCATCTAAACATATTACATATGAGTCCAAAATGAATCATACCCCAGTAGATTTAGATTTCAAATTATTTTCAGTTTATTTCTGATAGGAACTGAGACTGACATATCACTCAAAAGATAAAACAGAATGCAGTGAGTATGAATAAATTATTTATGTTTGAAAATTGTCACTTTGAAAAATATTTATACCCTTCACAATAACTTAAGGAAAAATCTATACATGCACTGTGAGCTGAAGGAGGAGCAGCTCATCCTGCTCTCTCTCTCCTTACTGATAACTTTGCCTGTGAATTATTTTTAAAGTCACAATTTTTATGGTTATATTTACATTATCGGCATCATAACTGGATTACTTCAGACCTAAGGACCGGGAGATTTTGTTACTTTTATTTTTACCTCACTTTTCTTCACCTCCAAGTTGAGCTAGGGCAAAATGCCCCCGTCCGACCCCAAGGACATTAACAGTATTCTACAACGACTTCAGTTTTTAGAAACGAAGATTCAACGGCTGGAGGTGAACTTTGAGATCAACGCTACCTGTGGAAATGAAACAACTCTTCCTCAAACCAGCGGTGAGGTCGTACACCCTGCACCAACCAGCTCACCCTGGATCGCTCAGGGCGCCAAGCCAAAACAAAAGTCTCACACTGCAGATCCCATGAGACGACTAACAGGGAGAACCCCTCACCTGGACGAAACATCGTGGCCGGCTCTGAGCCGAAACCCACCTTCAACCTCAACACCTGCTCTGCCAAAGAACTGCAAACAAGCAGCTGGAACCAAAACGGCTCCACCGACCCCAAGGACAACGCGACCAGCCCAAGCCCCAAAACATTCAGACTCCGTGGGAATCCCACTGAAAAACAGATTTTCTGCTCTCCAGCCTGAGCCTCTGAGTGAAAAACCACCTTCAAACATCAACAATGAGGCTAAACCAACACATCCACCCCACAAAGCTCCAAAGGACAAAATGACCACCAGGAAAACGAAAGGTATGCAAAGAGAGCTTATTGTTGGAGATGAGGCAGTAAATGGAGTCAGCATGTTTGCAACCCCAAGAAAACCAGAGTGGTTTCTTTTCTTGGTGTCACTGTATCTGATTTACTCTCTCTAACCGCTGATCAGCCAAACATGGAGACTTTAGTTGTGCATGTTGGAGCCAACGATCTGGCAAAGCAAACATCTGAGATTCTGAAAAAGGACTTTAATATTCTTCTGGACACTTTGGGAAAATTAAAAATGAAGTTATTTCTCAGCGGTCCGATTCCATCGCCTCAATGGGGAGACGAAGAACATTCCAAATGCAGGAAAAATGACCCAATTTCAACTACTTCATTATAAAACCCTTGAAGAAATGATAAGTCAATTAAGCTCCAGTTCCTGCTGTCTGGATGTCCTACCCACACATTTCTTTAAGAAAGTCCTGCCTGTCATTAATGATCTGATCCAAATAGTAACTCATCGCTCTCTTCAGGTGTTTTCCCCCAGGCTTTGAAAACAGCAGTTATCAAACCTCTGATAAAAAAGAACAATCTGGACAAATCACTACTGCAGAATTACAGGCCGACCTCTGACCTCTGACCTTCCATTCATCAACAAAATTATTGAAAAAGCTGTTTTTAAACAATTAAATAACTTCCTAACAATAACAAATCGCTTTGACTCCTTCCAGTCTGGTTTTCGTGCTCACCACAGCACGGAGACGGCCTAGTCAAAGTGTTCAATGACATCCATATAAACACAGACTGAGGAGAACCACAGTGCTGGTTCTGTTGGACCTCAGTGTTGACCAGGACATTTTACTGAATCGACTGGAGAGTTGGGTTGGACTCTCCGGTCCAGTGCTCAACTGGTTTGAATCTTACATAAAGAACAGGGATTTCTTTGTTTTAATCGGAAACTTCTCATCAGAGAGGTCAAAGGTCACATGTGGGGAACCCCAAGGTTCAATCCTAGGACCCTTCTTTTCAATATTTATAAGCTCCCACTGGCTCAGGTTATAACAGGAAATAAGATCAGCTACCATAACTATGATACACAGCTCTACATCACGATGTCACCAGGTGACCTTTGACCCCATCCAATCACTGAACAGATGCTTAGAACAGATAAATGTGTGGATGTGCCAAAACTTTCTCCAGCTGAACAGAAACAAACTGAAGTTATTATCTTTGGACC
>NW_006801009.1:0-21564 GCF_000485575.1 Poecilia formosa | reverse complement strand
CAGCTGAAACACTGAGAGCCTTTAAATCTCAACTTAAAACCCACCTGGTTAGAGTTGCTTATGGCTAAATTAGGGTTAGAGTGGGTTTGATGTCTTTGATGTTTTTAATGTTTTTGATGTTTTTATCTTTACTTTTTATCTATTAATAATTTATTTTTATTTCTCTTTCTCACTGTCTACGTTTTAATGATATAAAGCCCCCCGGAAAACATCCCAGTTAAACAACGTTTAACTAAAGTCCTACGGGGTTTAGAGTCTCAGTTGACGGCGTTTCAACTAAAAACCTAGAGGTTGGAGTCCTTGTCAAACGGTGTTTTGGACTAAAGTCCCAGAGGGTTGGAGCCCTAGGTAAACGACATTTAACTGAAGTCCTAAAAGGGGTTTTAATATTTTTATCTTTTTTAATCTTTTTCAAAATGTCTTTTTCTCACTGTTTTTTTTTTCAATGTCACATGCTGTTTTTATTTTAAAGCACTTTGAAATGCCTTGCTGCTGAAATGTGCTATACAAATAAAATTTGATTGATTGATTGATTGATTGATTGATTGATTGATTGATTGATTGATTGATTGATTGATTGATTGATTGATTGATTAAAGCATTCCTTCTTTAACTGCTGTTTTTATTGCTGGTTATGTATCCAGTGATCATTGGTTGTATGACACATTTCCCAATCTGTGTCGGGACTATGTTGCTGTGTCACTTGCAGTGACACCTGCTGGATTTAAAAAGTCATAGCAGACAAATTCAATAAAGACTGGAAACAGAACAAGGCTCATTCACATGTTTTTGTTTCGAAACATCAGCCGCTGTAACAACTTTAGGCCGTTTACAAACCATTTCATTGTAATTACATGGATGGAGTGATTTGAAAGAACATTAAAATACAAATAAACACAAATGATGACAAACCAGAACTGCAATCAGATGGTTGAGATGAAGATCCAGTTCAATCGCCTGCTTTCTGGAAACACCAGGGTTTATAACAGAGTGTTAATCGGTTCCTCCCCTTCATGCCAGGTGATGATGCTTCAGCATCGGGAAGAGCTCCAGTTACAGTAAGACAAAACCTGGGAGCCAATCCTACATTCATCTACAATATAATAAAAGATAATCCCTGCAAACTAATTCAAATATTCTATATCTATTGGAATAATCCAAAAGGAAAATGATCAAAAGTGGAAACGAGATCGGAATAATTATTTTCCTTAGTCTCTGTCATAAAATCAAAAGAGAAAACTTCCTCTTCCCCTGTTGATCCATACTGGTATTCAAATACGAGCCAAAAACCAACACAAAGCCAGGAACACAAAGTTTCTCCATTCAACAAAATCCACAAACATGTCGACACAGTTTCTCCCTCATCTATGGGTTTCAGGTGATGTAGCACCGACGTCAATCCAGATGGAGGGCCAGAAGTAAATTCAACCCATTTATTTCTGTTGATCCAGCATCAAAATGTCTAGTCTGAGTCCTTTACTGTTGCTCCAGCCGTTCTAATAGAGAGAAAGATAAACGTTATTTTCATGTTTTGAAGTTGATCAAAAGGGAGTTAATTTTAAAACACTTACATAAAAAATAGGAGAAAAGTGGATCTACAGCGAATAACACAAGGTACAGAAACTAACAATGCAGCACCACCTTCTAATAAGTAACAATCGCATCGTTTAAATTGTATTTTCAGATGTTTTATTTTAGTTACTTAGAAAGCCAAGCATTCATAGGTAAGGAAAGATATATTATTTTCATGCCCTATCTTGGTTGTCCTCAGAATGCTAATGTTGTTAGCTCAGTCACGGACAGAAAATATGACGTTTATTCAGAGGAACTTTCTTGCTAAAAAATAATAATAAAAAAGCTAAATGAATTAAATATAATCTATCCAGCCATACAGTCACCGTGAGCTGTTACTGTCCCCCTCATGCTTCGTGTCTGGACACCAACAGACACGAACACGAAGTTTCTGTAGATCAGAGCGAGTCGTTTGACCTACGTCTGAATCCAGCCTCCGACAGCGACTCAACATTAACGTACAACTCCAGCACGAATTTGGGTTTATAGAAGCTAAATAAGTTATTTACCAGGAGATTAAAGCTAATAAATAACATGTTGTTAGCAAACTAACTCGTTTTGACAAACAGCTGAAACCCTGAGTGCCTTAAATCAAGACTGAAAACCAACCTGGTTAGAACCACGTTTAAAACATTAGAAATGAAACATTAACCAATATGACGTGTAACAATGGCAAAATGTAATCGTCCAATTGTTGATTGTGTGTTTTATGACTTTGTATTTTTATTATGTAAAAAAAAATTATGTAAAAAAAATTATGTAAAAAAAACAAAAAAAATCTACTTTGTCCCAATGGAGCTCCTGTACACAGGAAACTGCTTGCTGTTGTTGAGTCATCTTCAGGCACTTTCTGAGACCCCGCCTCCTCCATATGGGCGAATCACGATGCAGGTTCATCCAGATCACATGATACAGCTAGTAGAAAGTGTAGTGTAATGGTGCTCTTGGTCTTTACATCATAAAGTGCTGAAATGTGATGTACAAATAAACTTGATTAGCTTTATCTAAGGGACTGAATATTTATGCAATCAATTATTTGATGTTAAATATGAAAATCTGATTTTCCTTTAACATTAAAATCTTTACGTTGTGATTTTTTATTTTTTGTCAAAAATGCCAAATTTTGTTGATGACATAGTTTGTAAAAGCAATAAAACATTAAAACATCCAAGGCTGGATATTTTTCATTGACACTGTATCTCACTGCTGAGATTTATTTAAGCACAATGTTTTTCCTCTGTTTTTGCCATCAGTATTTGGGTCTGCATACAAATTGAATCAATTAGCGGTAATGCAGTCACAACTGCATAATGTACGGGTAAGAAGTTTTGCTGTGGCAAAGAGGATTTGGCAACTTTATCATGAGCAAAGTCTGTTCCTCAACCAGTATCTCTGCTGCCAGTAACTTAACATTTGTCCTCAACAGATGATGCATCTGGCCTGTCATTTAATGTTCAACCCTGTTTCTCTTTGTGGCACAAGCTATTAGCTGAATTTGTGCTACGATTAGCATGTGTTCCTACTATGGTGCAGTCTTTACAACATGTTTACCTGTTTAACTGTGTTTCTATGGAGGAAGCCACTAAACGAGCTTCTACTGCCCTTAACTTACTTTTTCTTTAACACAGAGTTTAGTTCAGTTTATCTGTAGATTTTCAGTGTATCTGCTCCGTCTCATCAAACTCCAAGCTGTTGTGGCCTGAAATGACATAAGATCATTTATTTGTCTCCCATGAGAGAGAAACTTGTCTTAGACATGATCAGACTTACATAGAACTTTATTAGGACACTCAAAGGCGCTTTCCAATGAAATCAGTCATTCCCATTCACATGCTAGTGATGACAAGCTACTGGGTAGTAGCCACAGCTGCCCTGGGACAGTCTGACAAGGACACAGTTCCAGTTAAACCCAGTAGAGTTGTTTATATATGAGATGCTAGGATAGAAAACACTTTTTCATGGCATGCCTTCTAATGTATCTAATGTTTGCTGTCGAGATAATTAACTATTTTTGAACCTTCTTAAATTTCTGCAGCAGCTATAATAAATGATAGATTACACTTTCAAAGACACCATCTGAGTGTAGGCAACTAATGGTTCATTAAGCTAGAACTAAACAGTGATCTAGTTTCTCATTGGTCCACCGACTCCAATATATTTTACACTCCAGATTGAAAACAAAAAGGTGAGTTCTTCTTGCAGCATTTAAATCAAAATGAGATCTCTGAGCGCCCTCTTCTGGTTGAAAATGATAATTGTCTATCATGAAATGCAGTTGCACTCTGACTGGCCAGTGTCCTGTCCTTGATGCCTCATCAGGGTTCCTCTCTGACCTCTGACCTCTGTGTTGTTTCCTCCACTGCAGGACAGACGATCAGAGCTGAACCTGGAGAAAACGCCATCCTGCCATGTGAAGCTCCTGAGAAAAAACCTGTCATCATTGTAGAGTGGAGAAGATGTGATCTGGAGGGAAATGATCATGTTGCTCTGTATCAAGATGATCAGTTTGATGATGAGGGTCAGAATCCAGCTTATAAGAACCGAGTGGATCTACAGGACAGAGAGATTAAGAATGGAGACGTGTCTTTGGTTCTGAAGAATGTGACGACTGATGATACTGGAACATATGAATGTAGAGTGAATCAGACAGAAGTTAGACGCAGAAAGAGATCTCACCTGAAGAATGAGCCCATCATCTGCATCATCAACCTGGTTGTTTCTGCTCCAGGTGAGTCTGACTGGATCAGAACCTGCAGCTGCTTCATGGTTATTAATGTGAGAGAGAAACATGTCAGATCAGATGTTTGGTTTTCTGTTGTATCAGTAGAAATCAGCTGGTCTGAGATCAGCAGGTGATGATATTCAGCAGATCAGACTAACTCCTGGTTCTGTTTACAGGAAACAAGGAAGGACAAAAGGACAGAGGGAACGAGGAAGGACAAAAGGACAGAGGGAACGAGGAAGGACAAAAGGATGGAGGGAATGAGGAAGGACAACCAAAGGATGGAGGGACCAACACTGGACTGACAGTTGGTCTCCCAGTTGGACTCCTTGTTCTGGCTCTATTTGCTGTTTCAGGTTTTCTGCTCTGTAAAAAACTGAGACGTTCACCACAGGAACAGAACCAGCCTCCTGCAGCAGAAGCAGAACTTCAGGCTATGAATGTTGAAAACCATCAAGAACCTGAAATGTGAACATTTAGACATTTTTACTGCAGAACAAACTTTCATCACTGAAGTTCAGCTGAAGATTCACTTCACCTGTTTTCATCCGATCTTTTTACAGCAGAGAATGAACTGAATGTCAGAAACAATCCGTGAAAAGACCTGCAGCTTCTTTTTAAGGTTTTATTGTAAATGTCAATCTTTTGATGGCGTCTGTTCCTTCATCAAAGTTACCACCAAAAGAAGGTCACACTAATATTTCATTGAACCGCCTTTAGCTTTTACAACCCCTGGCATAAAGCATCACCTTGGATGAGCGCTCATTCAGACATTTCCTGCTGTAAAACAAACTCGGATCAAAACCATGGTACAATAAGGTCATTCCAAAGTGCATCTTGTTGTCTTTCAGGAACACTCAAAGAAATGAAGAGAAAACATTGTGGAAGTCAGTGAATGATACTTTTACTGACCAAGTACAGGGAAATAAATATGGAGTCACTCAGTTCTGAGTGTGCAGCAGATCTGCAGCTCATCCCAGAGGTTCTCAATGGAGTTAAAGTCTGGACTCTGTGGTGACCAGTCCATGTCTGAAAATGATGTCTCACCTTCCCTGAACACTTTCACAATCCCGACTTTGTCATTTTGTAAAATGGCCCTTCCATCAGGGAAGAAAAAAATCCACTGATGGAATAATCTGGTCATTCAGTCGAACTGTTGCTGAACTTTGACCTGACCAACTGCAGCAACCCCAGTAGGCATGATGGGTAATCCCCTCACCAGCTCCTTTGAACAGGTAAATGCACTAAACTGCTGTTCTTCTTTAGCTTTGTTTGCTTTTGTTTTAAAATAAGTTTGCTTGTATAGACCTTTGTTTATCATTTTATTACACTATGTTCAATAAAGTCAAACTTGAACTTTTACTCTGAAAGAGAGAGAGAATGATTTGGATTCCCTCCAGTAGAATTTCAACCAGCAAACAGAAGATGATGTGAACAATGACATTAACTTTCTGTTGTTTCATGTTTGCAGTTTGCTGTAGTTTAAATGATGGCAGCGAGGAAGTGAAGGAAGTCGTTCAGTCAATGTTGGTCAAGCTTCAAAATACTAAATTAACATTAACAGCCACCTCATTCAGCCCAGATCTTCTTCCTTTGCAGTGGAGGATGGTTGTTTACAGCAAAGGTCATTTCCAGTAAGCTTCATATTGTAATGAAGCAAATAAAGCAGCTGGTTTTCACCAGGCTGCAACACATATTGCTTTAGCTTGTAAGCAAAATAACATGGCCATGAAGGCTTTAATACAAGCTCCATAATATTCTGCATTTTTCTGTTTTACTCATGTTGCAGAATAAAACAGCAGTCTGAATATGGCAGCTGGAATAATTTGAGTTTGTTGCATTTTCATCTTTGCTGATGAGACTTTTTATGCTTTTTTTGAATACATTTCTAAACAAATCCAACTTTTGTAGTTTAGTTTCCATTCTTTTATTCATCATCTCTTCTCTGATGATGAATAATGAAAGGTGAAGTTCACTTATTGACTCTTTGATAAGTACATCAGAATATTTTTGTTAAACTGGTAAAAGTTGAAAACTTAATTGTCCTGAATTGTAATTCAGGTAAATGAGCATCAACAAATGTATTCAGCAGACCAAAGGGACCAATCACAGATTCACTGATGATACAGAAGAGACATTGCGCACGTCGTACCTCACACCAAATAAACAATATCTTTTATTGGAGGATTATAAGGAATGAAAGCAGATCAAGAAAAAAACTGCTACTACAATACCAAATGGTAGCGGATCGACTGAATCCATAATTTGCTCAAAATATACATTTCCAAACCATCATTAACTAAAAAAAACATCATTAACATACCTATCATTTGCTCCAATAAAAAGCTTTAAATTTACAATGAGCAGTGAAAATCTATGATGAAACATGTTAATCTGACAGCAGATTCATTCATCTGATCTTTGTTCCACATCTGATCAATATTTATACACATTAACCATGGCAACAGGTTAAGATTAAATATGAGAACATGTTGTAATATCTGGTAAAGGTTGACTCCAGTATACAAATGACTTGTACTAATGACTTTGACCCTTGATTAGTTTTGAGAAACGTTAGGTTATGAATAATATTTTTTACATTTATCACATTCGTCTTTAAAACCTATATCATTCTTCTGTTTGCCTCTAACTTGTGCTGTAACGAATGTGTTGCAAGAGTCATAAAAGCAGGAAGTCAGACTCTTTTGAGCCAAAGTGCAGGCAGACTGAGAGTTTACCTGATGGAAGAAACAGGTACAGGGTAAAGGTTGTGACCCAGAGAAGCAGGACCAAAGCTTAAGGCTTTCTGAGAAGATGGGGGGGTTGAGCATGTTTGCAAGCTGAGTTTTTATTTGTCCCCTCCTCCTCTTAGCAGTTTGCAAACTTTGTAAATAGGGAACACCCATTTGTAATAAAAGGTGCAGCGGGGGGTGAGAGCCTCAGAGCGAGGTGGAGACTGTAACTGATGGTTCTCTCCTCATGAGTAAATCTAATCACTTGTCTCTCTCTTCTTTGTGTTTGTGTCAAAGTGCTTTAAATTGTTTGAACCTGATAATAAACTTCCTGTTTGAGTTTTGATGCTTTTATTTTGAAGGGAAATTTCCTGTCCAGCTGTTGGCAGAAAGGCATCTTAATGGTAAAGACAAAAAATTGTAACAAAATTTATAAAATTTATCTTATTATCAGACCCTTTCATACAGACGAGGTATGTTTATGTGACTGAAGTTGTGCATTTGTTTAAACATAACTTATATATCTTGATTTGTTTACTATTCTGTACATTTATTACTTTATGACCCATTAGTCTAATCCCCTCATCACTGAAGTGGTCTATTAAAGGCCTTTCTGTCAAACTAGATCAGCGGTCTAACGAAACACAAGCAAACAGGAATAATACCCACATATTGATCAAATATTCTACCATCACAATGTTTAGATAATTATACCAAGATTGATCAGTGGCATTTTAATGCAGGGTGATAAAAAAAATACCAAAACAAACAGAAAAGAAAAGTTAGGCTGGTCTGGAGCAGGCTGGCTGCACAGAGTAAATCTCCATGGTAACTTATGTTACATGTTTTGTGAAAACTAAGGAAGGCATAAAATATCCGGAAAATCCCAGTTTAAGTTTTTATTTGTTGAATGTCTTCATTAATTTGTTGAATCTGCCTGTTGCATTTGGTTTCTACTCATCTTCAAAATCATGACACTCATCTATGCTGTTATTTATTACTGAGATATCAGGTGGCTCAGTGAAGTGAATATGGTGAGAATACAAATAATAATAATAATAAAAGAAAATTGATGGTGTCATGGTTCTTTGGAGACACTTTGAAATCCTTGCTTTCTCCTGGAGACAATAGTTTCATCCTGCAGTAGAAAGGAAAGTGTTAACAAAATGGTTTCTATCTTTCATCATCAGTTTGTGGGTTTATGTGCTTTAAGTTTATTACCTTGGGATCTGTGCTGATAAAAAGACACAAAGAGGAGCGTAGAGATGAGGTATGGACAGAAGACCAGCAGGCGGCGCGTCACTGTGAACACGAGCTGCACGGGGTCTGATGCAGGAGGCGGAGCTTTGGAGGTGGGAAGGGCTACTTTAAGTTTATCTGGAGAAAAAAATACATTTAATTTTGACCCTAAAACTGGAAGAAAAACCTCTTGCTGACTCATTTTGCTCCCCTGATCAACTGATCTATTTAGACCTTAATGCAGGGGTCCCCAAGCTACGGCCCGCGGGCCACGTCATTTAGTCCCGCCTCCTCATGCCAGAGAGCATTCAGTGTTTTTTTTTCATATATTGTATTTTCTGGTTTATATGTGGATTTTTCTTCAACCACCAGGGGGAGCTCTTGAGCAAATGTGAAACTTACTTTCCCTCAATGGAATATATACCAGTCAGTCCCAGTCACCGTTTCACTCACGGTTTTTTCCATTTGCATTCTGGGTAAAAATCTATCTAAAAGCGCGAATGTGTCGTCACCCCCTCCCCCTCGACAGTTTCAAAGACAGAACAGCCCTTCTTCCACCCCCCCCAATCCCCGTCGATAAGAATTTTCTAAGGTTTCTTTCTCCAAAACCTAAGACCGGCCCCCGACCAGAGAAAGGAACAGCTATGTGGCCCTCGCAGGAAAAAGTTTGGGGACCCCTGCCTTAATGGCTTCTTGTGTTTACCGTTTACTTTAAAAGAAATTCACTAGTAACAGCCATGGAACACACTCTGTTAGACTCTGTTAGTTCACTACCCATCTTACAGCTTTTATTATCCCTCATCCATTTGGCATAATACAAGTGTGAGGGGTGTACTCACTTTTGTGATACACTATATGTAAACTTTAAACAGCAAGCAAATGTTTTCTGGAATTTATCAAATAGAACTGATTTAGGTAATTTTAACAAATCTAAAACAAGAAAAGTTTCAGACAGTGAAACGTAGTTTGGTTCTTTTTATTCGCTGTATGTAAATATCTGGTTTCAGCTGCACCTCTCACTCACCATGTAGTGTTGTTGAAATAGGCAACTGAACAGGATAATAGCTTCAGCAACCTTTCTGAATTCACAGACAGTTAAGATAATCCACCACAGATTATGGTAGATTATCCCACAAACAGGATGTTGAGTTTGTGAGGCATTTCTTTTCCTGCTCTTAAGCCATAGGTCTCCTCGTGAAGGCACAGTTCATTTCTGAGTTATTTCCAATAATTTCTCACCTAAGATTACCCCTCTGTAGGTTTGTAAGCTTCACCAGGACCCTACAAGGACCAGTGGGTATACATAATGGAGAGATGGGTACATACAGGTGTGTGTGGCTGACCTGAGACAGAGATCCAGCTGGATGGAGACTCTCCCTGATCAATGATGTTGCACTTATAGAGGCCTTCATCAGATTTCTTCACCAGGTTCAGGGTCAGGTTCCCAGTAGTTCCATGACCAATGAAGGAGCCATCTTTATAGAAAGCAGCTGGGAGGTTGTGGGCTGGACTCTTTGCTCTGCAGCTCAGAGTGACGTCATCTCCCTCCATCACAGGGAGGACAGGACTCTGCAGGATCACTGATCCACCTCAACACAGAGACAAACTACAGCATTTCATCCATTTCCACACAGCAACACTAACTCCACAGTCTGATCTTACCAACAGTGAGGTTCATGCTGCTGCTGGAGGATGATCCCTCTTTGGACTCACACCAGTACACACCAGTATACTTTTCCAAAATATAGCTGATGCTGCAGGAGGAACCAGCTGGTTTCCCCCATCCTTTTCCACATTCAGTCCTGGTTCCTCTGGTTGTGTTTCTCTTCACAGTCCATCCATCAGAGCTGTTTTCATCCTCACAGATCAGAGTCACTGATTCTCCTCGAATCAACTGAGATCTGCTGGGACTCACAGTCAGACGAACTGGGACAAAAGCAGGAGAACATATATTTAATTTAAAAAAATATATTGCATGAAGTCCCAGTGGATGGAACACCCAAGCTGTCTGCAAATGGAGATTGCATTATTCACCTTTGGCCAGGGCCCTTGGATCTTTGATCCAAGGGCCCTGGCCAAAAGGGGGGGCAATTTATTTATTTATGTTTTCATTCATAGGAATTTAATTAAACAGGGTCCTGTCAATTACAAAATTAATCATATTGTATTTTAAAACATTGTTTTTAGCAGTAAAAATGTAATGTTCCCACTCCCAGATCATAAAACACACATCAATATTTGCCCTGAACCCCCCTGTCTGCGTTAAATGGTTTGTTTGTGCTTGGAGCTTCAGAGTGACGCTGTTAGCAGCAGACAGTGGGAGATACTATGCTGCCTAGAATAAGAATGTCAGGTTTTCAAAATAAAGAGAGGGAGAGAGAAAAAGGTAAGAGTGTTAATTTATAACCCAGTTTTTCTCCAAGAGAGGTGAGTAGACTGTGTGAGATTATCAACCATTTAGCATAATTAGCTTAGCTACAGATTACTGTTTGCCTCCATTTCACTAGCATTTAATGAATTAAGGAAAAAAATTACCAACATATTCAAATATTTAACTTGTCCCTTTTACCTCTTAACAGCTGAGTCAGTCAGTCAGCAGCTCTAACCCACGTCTGATCAGTTCTATCCTGAGTGAAATTAAAGCTGCAGTATGTCACTTTATAAATATTTTTTTCACATATTTGTTAAAACTGTCATTACGTTGTGACATTATGGTATGAGAGGTAATCTGTGAAAAATCTATTTCCTCTGCTTTCTCCCAGGGTTCTCTAGAAACAACCAGTCAGTGGCAGGAGAGTTTTAGTGCTGTCAATCACAATCTCATGTGGTGCTGCTCATCCTTCCTCCCCCTCGCGCTGTGCTATTCTGCAGTTAGCATAGCACAGAGCTGTGCAGATTCAAACTGTGAATGCTCAGCAGGACAGCGGCCCTTGAAGACTGGAGTTTGACACCCCTGTCATTGTGAATGACAACCTGTGAATGACAGGTTAAATAATATTAAATGCTTTCTTCAATAGCTTCCAAATCGTGTGCAATTAACTCAAAATTTGTGTGAAATTGTTCTACTAGACTCGGGGTGTCCAAAGTGGGTCCTGGAGACATCCTGCAGGTTTTATTCTCTCCATGGCAACAACCTCCTCAGCAGGTCAATGTTCCTCTTAGGCCTCTAATGAGCATCATTTGATGCAGGTGTGTTAAACCAGGGAGAGAATAAAACATGCAGGATGTGGGGCCTCCAGGACCCACTTTGGACAGCCCTGTACTAGACTCTACAGAGGAGGCACACTCATCTTTATTACATTTCAACATTTTTTAGCTATTTCTGTAGTTTTTCTTCAATATCTTCCAGGTCATGTGACCTTTTAACTTAAAATCTGTTAAATTTGTCTACTAAACTACATAGATGAGGCATATTTTATTCCATTTTGACCCCTTTTTTATTTTTAACCAAAATGATATAAAAAAATATTTTAAAAAATGTTCATAAAATGTATTACCTCAGATGATCACATTTGTTACCCGTAATGTTCAATTGCATAAAATTCTAGGACAGGATCTATTTCATTACATGTTCACTTACCTGGAATATGTTAAATACAACAAATATTTATTAAAGTGTAATCTATTTCATAAAATTTATTTGTCACCTTTATTGTTTAATTACACATTAAATGTTTAAAGATGGGCTCTTTCATCTGGTTTGCTTGTTACATTAAATGTTTACTGCAAAATGTCTGATTCTATAAATGTTTACCTTAATCACATAAAATATTTATTTAAAAATATAATCTTTCAGTGGATATTTAAAATATTACCTGAAATATTTTAAATATCCAATTTTTATTTAAAATGTGATAAATTTCTTCACCTGTTTACATGCAACTTGAAATGCTTGAATCAAACAATTCATGAATATTAAATGAGAGAAAACAGCCACTTCCAACTGTACACATACAGGGCATTCTCAAAAAATTAGAATATTATGAAAAGGTTCTCTGAACGAGCAATAAAAATAATCATCTGAATCAACAAAGTAACTCTAAACACCTGAAAAAGATTCCTGAGGCCTTTAAAAACTCCCAGCCTGGTTCATTACTCAGAACCGCAATCATGGGTCAGACTGCTGACCTGACTGCTGTCCAGAAGGCCATCACTGACATCCTCAAGCAAGAGGGTGAGAAACAGAAAGAAATTTCTGAACAAATCAGCTGTTTGCAGAGTGTTATATCAAGGCACCTCAGTAGGAAGTCAGTCGGAAGGAAAAAGTGTGGCAGAAAACGCTGCACAACGAGAAGAGGTGACCGGACCCTGAGGAAGATTGTGGAGAAGGGCCGATTCCAGACCTTGGGGGAAGCAGTGGACTGAGTCTGGAGTAGAAACATCCAGAGCCACTGTGCACAGGCGTGTGCAGGAAATGGGCTACAGGTGCCGCATTCCCCAGGTCAAAGGTCAAGCCACTTTTGAACCAGAAACAGCGGCAGAAGCGCCTGACCTGGGCTACAGAGAAGCAGCACTTTGGACCACTGTTGTTCAGTGGTCCAAAGTACTTTTTTCGGATGAAAGCAAACTTTGCATGTCATTCGGAAATCAAAGTGCCAGACTCTGGAGGAAGACTGGGGAGAAGGAAATGCCAAAATGCCAGAAGTCCAGTGTCCAGTACCCACAGTCAGTGATGGTCTGGGTGCCATGTCAGCTGCTGGTGTTGGTCCACTGGGTTTTATCAAGGACAGGTCAATGCAGCAGCTATCAGAAGATTTTGGAGCACTTCATGCTTCCATCTGCTGAAAAGTTTTATGGAGATGAAAATTTCATTTTTCAGCACCACCTTCAGCTCACAGAGCCAAAACCACTGGTATTACTGACCATGGTGTTACTGTTGGCCTGCCAACTCTCCTGACCTGAACCCCAGAGAGAATCTGTGGGACATTGTGAAGAGAAAGTTGAGACCCAAAACTCTGGATGAGCTTAAAGCCGCTATCGGAGCATCCTGGGCTCCATAACACCTCAGCAGAGCCACAGGCTGATGGCCTCCACGCTGCATTGAAGGCTGCAAAAGGATTCCTGACCAAGTACTGAATGCATAACTGAACATAATTATTTGAAGGTTAACTCTTTTGGTATTAAAACACATTTCTTTTATTGGTCAGATGAAATATGCTAATTTTGGGGATTTTGGGTTTTCATGAGCTGTTTGCCAAAATCATCAGTATTAAAACAATAAAAGACTTGAAATATTTCAGTTAGTGTGCAATGAATCTAAAATATATGACAGTTTAATTTTTATCATTACATTATGGAAAATTATGAACTTTATAGCGATATGCACATTTTTTTTAGAAGGACCTGTATGTCTGCAGCCTTGCTGAGCTCCTCTCCTGGGGTTTCTTCCTCCTCAGTCTTTCCAACTTGCTCCTCTTCTACATCCTCCACTACTGTGTTTTCATTATTTACCTCTTCTGGGGTAAATAATGAAAACAGTCTCTGTAACTTGATCCCTTACTTGTTGATGGTCTTGCTGATGGTTATCTGCCGTTGTGCAGGCGTTGCACTGGACAAAGAGAATCTGAGCCGGCTGCCAGCTGTAAATGATTTTATTAGCCTAATTGTAAATAGGTAGAATATTTGCTTGTTTTCTTTCTGCAGAAAACAGTACACTGAATGCTGACGCCTGATAATCCCTCCAGTGAACAAGATTAAAACTTAGAAATATTATACAGCAATTAGAAGTAGACAATCAAACTCAAGATGTGGAAATAGGAGGAAAAGGAAGGCTGGTTCATGAATGTCATAATCAGAATATTCATATGTTCACAGGTCTGACTAATAAATCAATCCTCCAGCTGCAGCTGATCCAGAAGCTGCTGCTGCTGTTCTCACTAAAACCAGGAAGATGGAGACATAACACCAGTTTTAAAGTCCCTACACTGGCTCCCTGTAGCTCAGAGGATAGACTTTAAAATACTGTTAGTTTATAAATCACTGAACGGTTTAGCACCACAATACATTAAAGATCTGTTATTGCTGTACCAACCGTCTAGACCCCTCAGATCTTCTGGTTCTGGTTCTGCTCTGCATCCAGAACCAGAACCAAACGAGGAGAAGCAGCATTCAGTTTCTATGCACCACAGATTTGGAACAAACTTCCAGAAAACTGTAAAACAGCTGAAACACCTTTAAATCTCAACTTAAAACCCACCTGGTTAGAGTTGCTTATGGCTAAATTAGGGTTAGAGTGGGTTTTGATGTCTTTGATGTTTTTATCTATTTATTAATTTATTTTATTCCTCTTTCTACGGAGCCTGGTGCTGCAAGGTTGGAGACCTTGTCTTGTCAGGCGACGGGGCCTGGATAATACCTGGATAATACCTGGATAAAACCTGTGTTAGATGGACAGCGGAGTCCAGCGACGACAGAAGCTTAAATTCCATAACAAAAGTATGTTTTTATCTTTTTAAAATCTTTTTTAATCTTTGTCTTTTTTTTTCTCAAAATCTCTCTTTCTTACTGTTTATTCAATGTCACATGCTGTTTTCATTTTTTTTCTTTAATTATGTGGAGCACTATGAAATGCCTTGATGCTGAAATGTGTGAAACAAATAAAATTTGATTGATGGATGGATTGATGGATTGATGGATTGATTGATTGATGTCTTGGCATGCACACATAACTTGAACCAGTTACTGCAAAGTAACTACATTATTTGAATTAAATCAAACTTAAAGATGAATAACTATTATATTCATTGATCTGTTTATTATGTCCAGCTCTAACCCTTTACTGTCAGACCCTTCCTCTCCACAAATGTTGAAGTCGTTGTTGTTCCTGAACAATATGGTTCAATAAATAATATAATAAATAAGTAATAAATACTGCAGGTTTTCAGTAGAAGCATCTCCCTCATTTTCATCACTCCATCCAGATCAGGGGTCCCCAAAGTGGGTCCTGGAGGCCCGGCATCCTGCATGTTTCAGTTCTCTACCACCAGGGGGAGAACATGTTTTACACACACCTTCTCAGCAGGTCAATGTTCCTCTCAGGCCTCTAATGATCATCATCTGATCCAGGTGTGTTAAGCCAGGGAGAGAATAAAACATGCAGGATGCCTCCAGGACCCACTTTGGACCCCGCTGCTCTAGATTCTTCCTCCTACACTGCAGATCACTCAGATCTTCACAGAAATCAATCATAACTTCCTCTGCTTCAGTGTGCAGCTTGATTTACCCTGATTACATCACAAGATGGCACTTGACCCAATTACTGCAGATGAAAACAGCAACTCTCTGCATTTATAGTATTCTGTGAGACATATTTATTATTGAAAGCTTTTATGTACAGAGAATGAAAGCACAATAGTTTAAATCCTGTAAGTGGTTTTATTGTGTCAGTGACACTTTAAATCCAGTATGTTATTTTGTCCTGTACATTATATATGAAAAAAGATTAAATCAGAAAGGGAACTTTTGTCTTCAAATGAAAAGGGGCAGGTACTCCCGTTTAGAGTGGTTCTGGTCCAGGACAACTCGTGTCCTGGACCAGAACCACTCCCACAAGCCGTCTCCACTGGTGGAGTTCGGAGCTGCAGGGAGCTGGTCAGCCGCATGCGCTACGCCAAGCTTATGGTGGAGAAACTACTGGACAGCGAGTCCTGCTCTGCTGCACATTAGATGAGTTTTTCTCCAATCAGTCTGTCAATGCCTCAATGCTTAATTTTTATTTATTTATTTTTTGTAAATAAATAAAAATTAAGTCATTGTTGACTTAATTTTATCCATTTAAAGTGGTCTGCTTCCTCTGTATTATGGTCCAATCACAAGCTACAACCTGACAGAAGAGTCCAGCCACCAGGACCAGCAGTGCTGCTTTTAGATGAACCATTTGAAAGGTTGGCTTTAACCATTAAGAAATGGTTTGAATCTATAGTTATTTTCCACTCAATTAAGTATTCACCTAAAAGCAACCTTGGACAGTAAATTCATCCATTTCTACATTTCCTTCGACCTCGTCTTCTTGAGCTCTCAAACATTGCACGGACACCACAACCTCTCTGGAAAGCCTGGCTGTGGCCCACACAGCATCTCTGGGGAATCTGTTGCTCATTTTTGCCATCATCTTTTCAATCCTCAGCTGGCCCCGTGCCTCAGAGCTTTAGGACTCGTTTCTCACCACAAAGAATCAGCAGCTTTCTAACAGAAGCAGCAGCAGCTCCTCTGTCAGCTACACCCACCCATCCATTACCACCAGAACAAGCAGTGTCTCTGTTGGCTGCAGCAGAATCAGCAGCAGTTCTGCCACATGCAGCAGAACTTAAAGGTTCCAGGCTGCAGAACCTTTTCATAGTCACCAGTATTCCACATCTACAGGTTCTGTCTATGGGTTCTCAGCATGTCTACATGCAGAGCAGAGCTGCTTCCCCAGCTCCTGAGCTACAGTCCCCCTGGACTGGATCATCATCTGTTGGGTCTTCAGCCACCGAGACCCAGCTGCCCCACTGCCTGCCTGCATGCTCCAAGCTCCTCAGATGTCAAAGTCATCTGGACCAACTCTGCTGCTGATGCTGCCAACCTCCAGAGGTCCAACATTTCCCATAATACAGTCTGGCTAAAATGTTTAGTTGGTCTGTAGAAATGTCTAGGATATACTAAGACAAATAATTCAATAGAGGCAGAAGTAATGATAAGCTCAAGAGGCCAGAGATTAATGGAACATAGAATAATGTTTATAGTATGGAAAAAATAAACTCAAATGAAGAGTAGATCACCGAGGAAACCGGTCCATCACCCTAAAGCCTTCCGAGTTCATGAAACTCGACCTGAACTTATTTTTATTGGCCGTTTCCTTACTTTCTTTGATAGTTGCTGATATTTACTGACCTTGGTGTGTTGAGCAGAGCAGCAGTGAGGTGAGAGCTGAGGACAGAAGACAGTCAGGTTATAGATTTATATTCACTAAATCATCTGACTCAATACAAAAATGATTGTCTGTTTGATTTCAGAGCATTTAGTCGACTTTAACCAACAACTTCCTGTTCACTCTAAGCCAACGACGGGCAACAATCTGCTTAATTGAGCTTTTTGTCATTATAAAATATTTATCCTGATTTATTCAGCATATCTTACTCACCCAACAGAAACAGTAAGGATGTTTTAATCACCATCCTGACAGTAATCGCTAAAACCTGCGATGAAATGATTTCTTCTGAAATGAACCCTCCGCCCTGCTCTGTGAAGATCACCACTGTGGTTTCCTCTGTGCTGCAGGCTTTGCAAAAACCTTCAGCATATAGGCTGTTGGTCTTTGCTTCATACGGCCCATGAAGCAAAGAGATTTCAAAATAAAACCATATATAAAAACAAGTTGTTTTTAGCTGGGTTTAGTTTGGATATTTAACTTTATTTAAAGTTTTTAAACAGAAAAAAAAAACTTAAGAATTTAAAGAAATTGGACCTGGCTCAGCAGATTTCTGTTCTGGAGGTCATGAAACACATGACACATTCAGGAACTGATGGATGCAGGGACTGAACAGTAAATACAAAAACTGGCGTTTAATAGGAAAATAAACCGTTTCTTGGTCAGGCAGGCCAGGGTCAGAACCAGGGAATCCAAATCAGGGTCAGGCAATTCCAGATCTCAGGGTCAGACAGACAGGGGGTCGAAGCCGGAAGGTCCAAAACCAGTGGTGGGGGTCAGGATCGGGGACAGGAGAGGCAACTAGGCGGAAGGAAGAGACAGACAGGTTAGTTACTGGGCAGTTAGCTCAAGTCACTACAGCAGGCCTGAAAGTGTTACTTCTGAGGGTTTCACAACAATCTGACGCCGTGCAGGGGGAAGATCCATCCTTATACAGCAGCAGCTGGGGATCAAGGTGATGATTATCAGGTGTGAGTGGTCACAGCTCAGCAGCAGCTGTGACAACACATGTCCAGCATCACATACTGTGTCCATAAACTGTAAACAACTCAGGGTTTTACAGTGAGTTTCCTATTATTTATATAATAGCATTTCACAGTACTGATGGAACCAGTTAAGGGGTTAAATCCTGGAGTTTCTGAAATGTCCCATCAGGCCCAGTGGGACCAGCAGCGGCTCTGAAAAGCTCAGAGAATCTGATTCTCTGCATGTAAAAACTGGTTCTGTGGTAAAAACACAGGAAGTGAATCAGGTTTAAACTTCAGACTGAACAGAAAATCAGAAACTCCTAAAATTAGATTTACACTCATCATCAAAGATCAAAGATCCTTTAGGAAAAACAGGTTTAACCCCTTAACTGGTCCCATCAGTTAAGGGGTTAAAGTCGCAGATTTGATGTCCAGGACTGACCAGCCAGATGTCCCTCTCTCCACCTCTCTCCATATCAAACAAAGTAGGAAAGACATTGTCTTTATTTTTACATTTGTCAGCTTTAGTCTCTACCCAACAAAAAAAGAAAAACCATGTCATGCAGCAGCAGCTCGGCTGAAAGGAAGTGGCACCTTTTGCTTCTGCAGGCTTCGTATTTTCTGCCTCCACCTCAGAGGCTGTGGTTGGAAACAAAAAGCCTGACCTGCTTCTGAGTTGCTAAATGTGTCCATCAGCACATTTAGTTTTTTCTGTTGGCTTGTTTAGTGTTGCTTTCTCTCCCCGCTCATCTCATTCAGTGTCTCTGTGTTCAGTTTCCTCCACATGTATAACATAGTTCTGATTCTCTCTTTGCTTGTTTTAGAAAAAATATTTAATGCATTTTATAAATGTTTGAATCTTAATCTTTGTTTCTGTGACATTAGTTACTTTCTTTATTTCACTAGTTTAAAGATTGTTACATTGTCTCATGTGGTTCTGTTCTACTCAGATCTGTCCTCTAAACTCAGACTGAAGAAACATTGAAAAAGACAAACTCAGGTTTTCCATCAGCTCCTGTCTCAGTTAGCATCAGATTGCAGCTGGTCTGTGGGGACTAATAACATCCTGAATCATCTTATACATGAACAAACTGCAGCTTCTGTCTGACGTTCAGTTGCTGCAGGTCTAATGAACAGCAGGGGGCGATCTAACATGGACTGTCTCAGATAAAAACCAGGAAGTCAAACTACACCTTCGTTGTTTATATACTTGAATGTGTCTTTGATCTTTCTGTATTTTAAACCCAGACATTTCTTCCAGCTGAACGTTGTCTGCCTCTGTCATCTCCAGTGCTTGTGGGCGTGGCTCCCAGAAAACCTCAGTCCCAATCTCCATGAATTACACTGATAAATGGAGAAAAACGATGTTTACTTAAACATTTCCATGACAGTGAAGTACAAACCAGAAAAACCTTGGTGTTAGTGGAAGTCAAGATGAGGTCTGGTCTTGTCAATTTGCTTCTTCAGCAGCAGATGGCGCTCTAACAAATATTAATGTTTATATTAAAAACAAGTGACCAGAACATGTTTTTACCTCTGTAGAGTCAAACATATGTCCTGTAACTTTACAGTTAACATTCAATCAGCTTCAGTGACATAATTAGAAACCTGAGATATTCTGAGTTATTTATTTGAACCAGTTAGAAACTATTTCTGTCTTCATTCATGTGAACAGCCACCAAACAGCAGGAATCAGTTCAGCACATGTGAAACAGAAAATACCAATTAATGCACTTTTTGAGTTTCAATTCAGTCTTCATGTGTTTTAAAAGCATCTTATAGAAAGTTTTGATCAGTTTTTGTTTGGACTTTCTTGCTCAGACAGGTTTCCTCCTGTAATGGAGGAAGAGGAAGTCAGAGGGTCGGTCGGCCAGATGATGCTCTCTGTTGTTTCAGGGCCTGGCAGCAGGGAGGTCGGTGCTGCCCCCTGCTGGTAGAGATACAGACAGTCGAGCAGAGCAACTGCTCCAGCAGATAAAGCTGCTTTTATGTGTTTTACTGTATTTAAACTTTTAAAATGAGTATTAAAATGTCTCTATTTCTTAATGAGTCCAGAGTTGGAGCCCAGCAGACTGGATTATTGATCAGGTTGTTTCTGATGATCAGATCAAACTAAACCTGAATGAAGGAGCAGCAACAGATGCTGAGCAGCAGCTGCTTTATTACAGGCAGCAACATGTTTGATAAGGTGAGTTATGCAGATAGCAGGACTACAGAGACAGGAAGTGACATCAGGTCTCCAGGTGGGGGCGGGGCTTGTAACTGGGAGCCTCTCCTTGGGGGTTTTCAGAGAATCTGAAACCAGTTTGGTCAAAAATGAACAGGTTGAATCTGATCTGGAATCAGTTTAAACAAACACTGATCAATTAATAAAAATAAATGAAATCCACAGGGTTTGGTGGGACAATCACAGATCTGGATCAGTTCAGAACATTATTTTTTTCCTCATCATCTTTTCATCAAAGCTTTTGGCTGATAGTTTCAGGAAACATTGGTGCAAAGAGGAAAATGATATAAAACTTTGTTTTACAGAAAGAAGGTTCTGGTTTTGGGCCAGAAGTCTGATTGGTTCTGTTACTGTGAGGAAATGAACATTAATCTGAGATTATGAATAAATAAAATAAGAAGATGGCTGCTAGGATTATTGAAGGTGGTGGAGAGGATAGTTAAGATTAGTTTGCTTTTTATGGAGGTAGAAATATTTGTTGTTTGATATAAACTCCATCAGGTTAATAAAATAGGGGCTAAAACTCCACCTGACCAGGATGTTCACATCCCAGCCAGCATACCCATGTGGGCCCCATATGGGATACAAGTGGGCTGCCAATATGGGCCCCAAATGGGTTTGTCCGCGGGTTCCATGGTGGCCCCACATGGGTTTGCCCAGTTAGATTTAAATGGGTGCTGACTGGGTTTTGAGTGGGGCCCAGATGGGTAACTTACATGAGGCCCATCTGGGCCCCACTTGGGAGCTTTCATTAATTTTTACCTGGGCCCCAACTGGGTCTAAACTGGGCTAGAATATGGGTACCAAGTGGGTTTGTCCGCGGGTTCCATGGTGGCCCCACATGGGTTTGCCCAGGTAATTTAAATGGGTGCTGAATGGGTTTTGAGTGGGGCCCAGATGGGTAACTTACATGAGGCCCATCTGGGCCCCACTTGGGAGCTTTCATGAATTTTTACCTGGGCCCCAACTGGGTCTAAACTGGGCTAGAATATGGGTACCAAGTGGGTTTGTCCGCGGGTTCCATGGTGGCCCCACATGGGTTTGCCCAGGTAATTTAAATGGGTGCTGACTGGTTTTTGAGTGGGGCCCAGATGGGTAACTTACATGAGGCTCATCTGGGCCCCACTTGGGAGCTTTCATGAATTTTTACCTGGGCCCCAACTGGGTCTAAACTGGGCTAGAATATGGGTACCAAG
>NW_006801008.1:0-29513 GCF_000485575.1 Poecilia formosa | reverse complement strand
TTCTAAAATTTTCAGCTCGTAACATTTTTAATATCAGAAAAAGATAGTGTGTGGAAAAATAAATGGTAGTTTTCAAATAAATTCATTCATTATGAAAAACACCCAAAACTATCCAAACCAAGAATAGGCAAGCAATATCCCCTTAACGCTTTACTTAGTTCTTGTAAAATAACCAATAGCAATTAATTTTGAGTGGTTGCATTTACTTGACTTTAAGATGATTTTGGTGTTACAAATGTAGAAAATTAAAACTGAAAGCAGGTGTACTTACTTTTTTACCATCATGGTACTTTTAAAAACTAGAAGCATTACAAAAAGTAGTTGGTATTTTATTTTCTGTAAAAGATTACCAACAGAAAATAAGTTTTAGTAAATTTTTCCGCAGAGACCCTTCCGTGGGGATGTATGGGGAAACTTTTGATTTTCCAAGCTCCACAGTTCTCTGGGATTTACTCATAAATAAAGAGAAATGGGCCAATTTCACCACGCAAAGCTATGGCGATGAGTGACCTGCTGGCTGGTTGAAGTGGGCAGCACGGCTTTGTAATTATGCCGATGCATCATTCTGGGGTTTTAAGGCTGCAGATGCAGGTGATGAGAGCACATGGCACTAATGTCTGCAATCTCACACACCTGCAACGCTTTAATCTAATGTTTACCACCAAAGACTCCCTGTAAGAAAAGAAGAAATATTACTCAGCATGCTACAAATCCACACCTGCTGACCTGGACGGAGAGCCACAGAGACGAGTACAGACTGAACACTGACTTTAATACGGGACCTTTGGAGCAAAAACAAACCACACGACAACAGCTGCACAACAGGAGGGTGCCTCTAACAACATTTAGACAATAAGTATTTTACTTAGTGGAGGGGCACATTTGGTTAGTACATTTGGAGTTACCTTGAAGAAGATCTCTAGTAATTTTTCTTGCCTTCCAATTGACCTCTAAATTGCATATTTGTTCTGCAAAAACAAAAAAAACGTGCTGCAGCAATTGAACATGTGGGATAATGGATCACTTCAGAAATGACATTCTCACCAGTTTAATAAATGCCAATCAAAACTAAGCACTCACATTGATAGCCTAATGCAACGCAGTCCTAACAAAGGCTGCAATCACCACTCCTCGCTGAGTTTACAATATTTTTGGCGTCAGTGCACAGACAGAGTAATTGATCACCTGGAGGTTTTGAAAGAGTCAAGTGAGTTGTAATTAGAGAGGATAAGAACGAGCGGGTTCACCTGATGCCTCGGCGACCGTGTGAGATGCATCTAAATGACGGAGTGGAGGCTGATACGTAGCAGATGTTTTAACCATCCAAACACTTAATTGCTCTGCTGTTTACAAAGGAGGCACTCTTTTTGGAACAGAGCTCAGTTCAGACTAGACTCAGGAGGGCTATCGGGAAGCCTTGCAGCATTTAGAGTACTACGAGCTAAAGTGGGAGTACTTACAACAAGAAGAAAACACGGAGCAAGGGGAGGAAGAGGTGAGACGGGAAAACATAAAGACCTCACACGTACAAACACAGAGAAATAAAAAGAAACTGTGAAAAGCAAAATTAAAGAACAGCTTAAAGAACAGATTTCAAGAAACGTGCACATTTGTTTTCTGGTGGGGAGCCAGAATATAAGATTGATTGTAGAACTTTGGCCAGATGCTTGGTATAACTTGGCATGAAGACTGGCAACATACCAGGAGAGCTGTTCAGAGGGAACAAAATCCTTCTGCCAAAACTTCCTACAATTACTAGTTTTTGTATTCAGCTTGAAAACAAAAACAAGCAAAAACACTTGAAATCTGCACAAATTGGCTAGATTAAAAATATTGAAAGTATGCAGAGGTTCTCGAAAGTGTGCACACTCTGGTTAAAATGGCAAATAATATGATTAATTGTTTCAAAATTTGTACCACATTGTTTGACATTTATCTTGCATAATTCAATCGAATAATAAAATGTTTAGCAAAAAGAAACAAGCGCTGGTTACCTGGATTATGTAAGCGTTCACATGAAAACTATCTCTACTGAAATACTTTTTGATTCGGCCTTTAGAGTTGAGTTCAAACCTAATAAACCTGAAGTAAAGTTTGTGTCTCCCAGGACGCGTTATTTGTATCTCATGTCACAGTCAATCCGGACACAGAATATTGAAAAAAATACATCAAACAATACTGATATTAAAAGACTGAAACTGGTCAGGAAAGCTGCTAAAAGAAGCTTTATGAACTTTACAACAAGTTCTGGTTCTGTTCTACATACGACACCAATCTCCTGTATTCTCAAAGCCAGGACTCAGAAGTAGGTTTGGAAGACAGAAAGTATAAAATCTCCCTAATCCTCATAGAACAGTTTGCTACAGTCTGACAACATCACACTGAAATATTTGAGTTGAAAAATGTATGTTTGGGGGAAAAAGCAACAGAAATACCATGTATGTTTACTGAAAAAACATTGTAATCACAGAGAGACGTGGCAGCATCATGCAGTGTGTTTTGTTTTGTTTGGTATTTTTAGGTTGAACTGATTGAACCTTTTTATATCATAAGATCTCTGAACTTTATCAGCAGTGTGTACACTTTTGAGAGTCACTGCTTCAAATTTTTAAAACAGTTGAAGGAGCTCCGAGTGAATAACAATAATTTTATATCGGTGGTGTAATTTCCCAGAAACTACTGGGTTTAGTTCTTGGGGCTGCCATAATTTAAACACCTGGAAGGCTCAGAAGAGCTCATTTGTTTCCAGTCTTCATGCTAAAGTCCTGTAATTTGTTTTCCGTAGCTTCGTATTTAATCAAAAACATTTTGTTGAAGACAAGCATTAATTTTCAGATCTAACTTTCCTCCAGAAAACCAATAAGTACACTTCTGCAAATGTCAAGCTCTTTGTTCAATCTGACCCAAAACAATAAAAAAAAAGACAGTCAGCCCTCAGCGGAGAATCTAATTGCTTATAATTATTATAATTGAGCAGCTACGGTGTTTTGAGATGTAATTAATTGACCTGTTGAATAAAATATGAGGAAAATGTAAAGCAGTGAAATCTGCTCTGAGGGTTATCTGTCTCCATGATATCTCTCCATGGGTTGCAGGTGAAAGCCAGAGAAGGTCTGGTGAGGCTCACAGGGCTGTAAGCAATGGGACTGTCAAGCGTTTTCATTTGCAGGGTATGTCTGCTTTTTCTGAAGCTAACCAAGACGTTACTGTAACAATCCATTGTCAGTGGATATGCATTTTATAGAAAATGTTTCCCTGCCAAAGCCTGAAGCTGTGATTCTTGAATGAATTGAACTGGACATTTTTTAGGTGTCAAAGGAAGAACATATTTAGCATTTTATTTTGTTCATAATTTCAGTTTTATTGTGGATTTCTAGGTTTATGTATGGGATCAATGAATTGCGTTGGCTACTTTTGTGCTATCAGAACACCACCTTCTAATACAAGTGCCATTTTAAACAAATGGTTGTATGTCTGGCAGTGTTTGAGCAGTCCTCAGAATCACAGCAATATTAAAGGATGGAGCTGCACATCTCGATCAGGTGCTGCATGGCCAGCAGTGCATACTAAACACCACTGCATGCCCAAATGTAGAAACATGAGGATTATCAGGGATGAGAGGAGACTGCTGTTAAAAGACAAATGGCCAGGCAGTGTTACAAAATTAGTTTTTTTTCTTTTTTTTACTCCTCTGCGGGATATTACAGTGACCTTTTAAATGTTCAGAATGATGAATTGACCATCGTTTGAATTAGATTTGAAGAAAATTTGGGTATTTTGTCAAGCAAGAGCGGCAAAACACTTGAATAAAATAACTCCTTTACTGTTGCAGCCCCTGTTGATGACAGCCCTGTCCAGACTGAGGGGGTCCCTTACCAGCCACGACCGGGACTCACTTGGGAGTGAGGCGAGGGTCTCCGTAGGGAGCATAGGGAGACATATTTAGGAGGAACTCCTTGGGCGGGTAGGAGCTCCACCTCTGCTGCACGTTGCTGCTGTCATTGTTATTCCAAAAGTCTCTGTCTAGATCGCTGCAGCCAGAGAGAGACGGCAAAAGGTTAGACATCAGAGAGCGTCAAACTGTGACAGGCAGCTGTAAGGAAAGAAAACATCCACAGATGAGTGAAGTGTCTAAAAAAAACAAAAGAAAACACAAAAAAAATGCCAGAGTGGAGAGAAAGGATGTGATAAACAGGGAAAAGTAAACAATAATAGTATGAAGTAATAATAATAACATAAAAACTGGACTTGATGTTAAATATAATGACAGTGCGGGCTGCAGCGAGGATGAGGATTGCAGGACTGTTATAGAACAACAGAAATAGAAAAATATAGGCCAGAATAAAACCATATGGTAAAAATGAAATTATAACAATCATCAATTATAAATAATAATATGATGCTTTTTCAAATATATATATATATATAAAAATCTGTAATATGATTACACCTAAGACATTAAACATTAGAATTCAAGATATCTTCATAAAAATCCCACTTATTATGAAACAAACTTATAAAATTTTGAAACATCAACTAAAAAAAAAACTGTGGGACTAATCTAATTTGTTGTATACAACAAACCTTAAAACCCATATTTATTACTCATATTTTTTTAAAAGATCACTTTACAGTACTTTTGAAACCAACCCTAACCTACTCGCAGATAAAGATCCTATTATTATAAATTAGCCGCCTATAAGCTCCACTTTCTTGTTTTAATGCAACCGTCCCTCTGCAGCATGAAGTGTGGCTGTGTGTCTTGCTCCAGGACATTTTGACACACAGAGCCAACAGTCTCCCAATTAATGGATGGCTACTGTATTACTAATTTACAGCTCCCTATTAAACAACTGAAAATGATGAGAAATCGCAATAAAAGCCATTTGATCATGAATCAGTGATGAGTATTATTGCTTTAAATGAGGAGAACGTCTAAAATTTCAGGGAAAAAAAAAGACAAAGGACGTTGTCATTTTTCAGCAGTCTCAACTGTAATAACGTTAATATTATGAAAATATAAAATTTTTAAAATCACAACAATTTATCTTCTCGGATATCGGATGTTTCCAATAAATGGAACTAAGGATTATTTTTCAATATGCACTATATTCATGCTTTGTGTTTCTGTTTGCTTAGTGTTAACAGTGTTGATGGGTGTAACTGTTATATCTTTGGAGATACATTTTCCTGCTTTTGAGTTTGTGGCTTGCCAATACCTCCCAATCATTAGCAAAAAACTTATTCTATGACTCTTTTTTTGTTGTTTTTAACTGGACTGGATGTTAGGAATTTGAAGGAAAAAAAAAAAGACATATTTACTATTTAACAGATTATTGACTTATCACAGAGGCCCCTCATCAATGTGTTAGAGATTCGTACAACAAAGGCCTGGCAGTCCTTCCTCATGGTTGTCAGCAGCTTGGTTTAACTTCTTCTTTCTCAACCAGCATTTGTTGCATGTGTGTATGTTCGCCGTTCTGGCTTGAGCAGAACGCCACAGCTGATCCCACGACTGGACCACAAGCCGTTCTTCCTCTCTACCCCCACATTTTGGGGCACTGACATGTTGAAGAATGTTACAGTCCCAAGAAGTGGGAGATACGAGATTGTCACTTTTTTTTTTTGGTAACTTGTCTCTGTATCTTCCTGCATTAGGATCAAATTCAATGACAACAGGCCTTTTATTTTCTTCAGTTTGGGAATTGTTTCCCCATGCCATCCCACTTATTTCACTAAAAGCTGTTTGGCATTGATGGAGAGCACTTGGCAAATATTTCTGTGCAGCTCAACCCACGAATGCATTTCCCTTCCAGATGTGGCACTATTTGAAGAGGAAATAAACTGGCTTTCCGGTGGTATAAACTTCACTGCCAAGAAATGTTATAGAACAAAAAAAACAACAAAATATTTCATTCTATTTTGTGCTAAGTTGAATTGACCACTCAGAGAGATCTTCACATGCTAGAGGCGACACTCAATTTAAAAGATCTGTTAAAAATGCATGAGCTCTGCAGCAACAACAGGGGAAGTTTATTCAAAAGTCATATTGTTACAGGAGAATTCAGCTGTAGTTTTGTTTAGAAAATGTTTTCCATGACCCCACTGACCACTGTTCTGCAGACAACTTGAAAAAACTCATTTCTCTACACTTTGTACCTTAAGATTTTTTTTTTTTAAATTGATCGTCCTTGAAAATGTATTCCTACTTAAACAGTGTCATCTCCTGGCGGCCCTTCAGCACCACGCAGGGAGCAATCACATTACATATACACTATTACTATACATTAGCTCTGCAATCAGAAATTGGCTGTGAAAATCTGAAACTATCACCACATCATGGGTCATTTCCATGCGTCCACATCTACTCCCTCTCTGACACCTACTTGATGGCTTTATTTTCTCCTCGACCTCTCACGGAATCTGGAGAGCTGGCAGCCTCCATCCCCGGTTTATTTCTCTTACCCTGAAAAGACATTAAGCAGAGACACAGAGACGGAGAGGGACAAGAGAGAGACAGACCTTAGAGACATGCTGCGAATGATTTATACGACTGCATTTTTTTTTGCAAGTGAAGTGTTCATTATGTAGGCTTTAGGACGGCATCAGATTCCATCAAGTGTGGTGCAAAATGATAAATGCGAGAAGAGTAATAGATCTGGTTGGATGCCAGGCTGGCGGCACGCTTCAGAGGATCAAGGTGACAAGAGACCACTTTACTCTAATGAGATGCAAAAACACACTCTGAGATGAATGAAACATGCACAAACATATCTTTACAGAGATTAAACGAAATGCTGTCCAATCCATCCGTAAATCAGACACACATATAAGCCAGTCAATATTTAAACTCCGTGGGATATGTCCATAACACCCTACAGAGGTGGCACAGCTGTAAAACTGAGCTCACACACAGGCATCTAGGTTCCTTCTGATCACTTTAGTTCTGGAAGAGGTGAGAAATCCTACGGATAAGGTTGGTCAGAGGTGTGAACTTGAGTCGAAGTTTGAAGTCGGAAATTTAATAACTTTTAGACACACCTTGATAAATTCACAAAAAAATAAAATAAATAAAATAAAATACAAGACATGACTTGAACCTTTTGACTTGAAAAGATTTGCGCTCTCCAACCACGCAGAGAGCGCGTTTCAATCAAAAGGTGAAAAGACCTCAACCTTCTTTTGACTTGCAAAACAATGACTTTGCCCCACTTCTCATGTTAACTGTGCTGCATTCAGTGGTTTCTTCTTAGGAATCATATGCAAAAAGTAGTAACATTCCCTTCAAACCATTTGACCTTTATAAATATTAAGAAAAGTAAGCAAAATTACAAACATTGTGAGACACCAAAACATCATGCTGGAGGCTTGGTACCGTGGTATCTGTTTGTGGAAACAGATAATTATGAGTAAAGCTCTCCCTGCTTTTAAATCCTTATACTAGGTTTACATTTTACACTAAAAGTCTTAAAATTAAATCTAACATTGCAAAAAATGGCATTAAAAAAATTGGAAACCATTTTTTGGGCTAAAGGCTCTTTTTGCGACTTGCTGGATTTTGCTTTCAGTGCTACTTACAGTCACTGACCTGCATATTTTATTGAACTCCATGTTCACTGAACTCTTGAGGGTTAAAACACAAAGCTTTTTCTTACTGAGTTACTTACGTCTTTTGTACTCAGAGTGTCGACAGTAATCAGAGAAAGAGAGAAAGAGAAATGTATCATGTAGATTTTGTAAAAATATATGTTGCTACAGTAAAATAGAAGGAAGTAACCTTCTTAAACTGAACCTCACGAGGGACTTCTGCTACATCTGTTGCTGTAATTAAACCTTTTCCTCATCAACTTGAAGTTTAAATTACATACGACACTTTTGACATCATTTCACGTCTATATTCTACAAATACTCTATGATTCATGTCTGACGATTTAAATTTAAAGGAGTGATTTGGTAAAACGACACAACAGCAAACATTATCCTGAACTGTTAACAACAAAAGGTGCATTTATGAGGGAGGCTTATGAGAGTTAGAGACATGATATCTGCATTCAGATTAAAGAAGTTAGGCATGATTGTAAGTATGAGTGAAGTTGTTGAATAATTTTCCTGTGTGAAAGAAATGTGAAATCTGTCCCACTTTGAAATCTTCTCTGCTAATATTATTATTAACATCAGTACTATCATTCTGGAAAAAAGCAAGGCTGTGCCACTGTGTAAAATATATATATATATTTTTAATATTTTTTGTGTTTTTTTGGCTTGTGTTTTGTGAGGGTTTTACACAGAGTAGCCAGAAAGATGCTGAATGGATTCCAAAAAAATATTCTTAATTTATTACAAAAAGTCCAAAAATAGTTCAAAAATGATGAATTGGGCCCAAAACTGAGGTCAACATAACAAACTACAACTTACGTAGTAACACAAAGAACTCAAGCACAAAACTGACCTAACAAACAAGACATGAGGAGAACTTAACTAGTGGCTGACCAGACCACTGCTGACACACCAAACCTGTTGAATTTAATTCTGCTAAATTAAAACCTGATGTTTGTCTTCGTATGCTGCTCCATTTTGATAAAGTAAAATGTCAACTCAAGCAAAGTAAGCTCGTTTTTCAATCGAGTCAGTGATGGGTGAGCATCCAACTTGTTTGGCCAGTCAAATATACAGAAACGATGGCAAAAATAAACACAACTCCATATGAAGCCGGTTAGTTACTGCTGCTCTAAGTGAGCGGCAACTCTGATAAAAACCTTGGCCAGCAGCACAAACGGAAGGGAGTTGAAGAACTGAAGAAAGGTTCCTGCTGTCTAATGTTTCTGGGAAACTATTTTATCCATTTTTGCATTTCTATGGGACCCCGTAATCAAGTTTTAACACAAGGCTTTCAAAACGTGGAACAAATTGTGTTATTAAATCTTAAAAGTCCAGACGGAGAGGTGTAGATGGTGGGAGCAAATTAAGTCTTTAAACTCTATTGAAAGTCCTTTTTTTTTAAACACTGATTTTTCTTATACAGTATATCTGCAGCTTTATAAAGAAATTCTATATAATATAATATTCAGGGCATTATTCAGAGTTGATTTTACCCATTATAGGGGGAATTATGGGCGCAGTTCTTTTTCATCTTTTCCCATATGATCACTTTGTTCTGTTTTTAGTCAATGTTTGGTTTCATCAACTTAGATACTGATCAATTTATTAATCTGATAACAACCTAAGACATTGTCATGTCATGTAAGCATTTAAGGCAGGGGTCCCCAAACTATGGCCCGCGGGCCGGATCCGGCCCGCCACGTCATTTGGTCCGGTTTCTTTCTCCAAAAACTAAGACCGGCCCCCGACCAGAGAAAGGAACAGCTATGTGGCCCTCGCAGGAAAAAGTTTGGGGACCACTGCCCTAAACAAAAGTACAATCTGACCAGAATGATTAATATTCATGCATCATCTACCACTTACTGCTTTAGAAGAGAGAACATCAACTGTGACGTTTCAAAAAGCATCACAACTGAAAGAAGATCATGTTAAAAAAATTTGGTCAGCGATAGAAATGTCTTCATTGCTGTCCAATAGAGGATTAATAAGAACTGAGAGCATATCTAAAAAGAAGGCATAAAACAGTTTATATATCATCTTAACTTTTTATGAGATGGACTTTGAATAAAACATTAGATCTAGCACTTGGTTTGACAGCTTAATTTTATCTCTAGTGTTTTACTCTTTAATAATAATTTCGAGGGGTAGGTAACTCAAATCATGGCTCAAGGTTGAATATTAGTCCTTTATTATGCTTTATGCCATTTTGGCCTCAGAAACACTATTCTACTGTATCTGGAAGTTGACGTTTATTTTTTTTAATCTATGTAGTACCATAAATAAATTATATAGCAGTGAGTGACATAGTGGGCCGCCTTCACTTACATGAAGCTTTTGATGTAGGAAGTCTTTAAGTTTTAACATTTCAATAAAAACAATGTAAAAGGCACACAAGTATTACAGCTCCTAAAATAAGCATTACAACGTAAAAGTCTGTTCTGCAAATCTGTGAAGTAGTGACTGGTGACTAATAAAACAATAAAATTTAAATAGGGCCTGTTATATATTCTCCAAAACTTACTTTGTCTCTCGATTGATTATCTTTTCATTTATGCTCATGTAAATTTAGCAATCATGTTTACTTGTTTATTTTATTTTATTTTATTTTATTTATTTTTTTTATTTTACACTCTCAGCTTGTCAAGGATCGGAATGACATTGCTTTCCATTAAGTCAGGAACATGTGAATTATGAACTGATGTACATTGTTCCTTAAAAATATTTAAAAAGGTTAAATATGTATTATTCCATATGCTTTAGTGTTGTTTTTATTTATCTCTTTTTTTCACAAACTTTATTCAGCAATGGCTTTTCAGTAGAATCTGCATTGAGACAGACATTTAGAAGCTTGTTGCAGGTGTGGATTACATGCTGTGTATTTTACTACGACACTGAAGAGGCGCGCCACAGACTTGATCTTGGCGCTGCACTTGTCAGAAGATATTTATAACAGATATTGCGTTATACGGTTTGCTCCTGGTGAAAATGATGCTGATATTCAGTGACCTGGTTGTACTGATGCATTTGTGGTGTTATGCTCTGCAGTCCTTTTCTGTATAAAAGGCCCTTGGTTACTGTTTTTTTTTTTTCTGACTTTAAGGTCTAATTATAGAAAAGGTGAAAAAGAAAATCCTAAATAATCTTTAAATTTTAAAATTGTAAATCACAAATAGATATGAGTTTGACCTTTGTCCTGAGTCTGTTCCTGTTTGTCCTAATCTAGTTTCTGTAGTTCATGTTTTCAGGGCACAACCGTTTCATTTTATATTCACACCTGCTTGCAGGTCACTTCCCAGCTGACCTTCACAGCACATCTTTGGATTGTTAGGAGCTCCCCAGAGAGCAGTACACACATATGAAGACTTCATGCCATCTTAAAAGTCCCAGGCAAGCAGCAGCTTCACACAGAGGACCGGGGATAGTGCTAACCATCAAGACCCTGTACTGCCACGAAACCCTGAAAGGAGGTCAGTCTGACGTCAGGCCCTGCTCAGCTGAATGAAACTGTGTGCCATGAATTATATATGAAAGCGAATAGAGTCTCCGAAGAGCAGCTGTGTCAAAGTTTCCAATGAAATGTAAGTATGCATTGCAGCTTTCCAAAACAAAAGCACGTGAAGAACAACATACAAAAGGTTTTGAGTTCTGTAGAAAAACGCAGAATAATCCAGTTAACGTTTGACCAACACCAACATTCTCAATCTGATAAAGGCTTCTTAAAAGTCTCGCTTTATGGAAGCAGGTGCAATCAAAAATAGTTGTAAACCTAATGGAGTTTTAATAATCCAATGATATGAATGCTTATGACTATCTGAATAACCTAAAAAAATAAAATAAAATAAAATAAAATAACATCGATTATAGATTAAATCATATTTAGATTTTTTTTTTTATTTTAATCAATCAATATGTTCTGTTTTGCTGTTTTGGCTCTCTTTTAAAATACCAGTTTTACTTTTTAACATGACAGGCTTGGTACAGACATTATTCACTATTTTTGAACTGACAGGTGAACTAAGTATTTGTGTTGAAAAAAACAAATGTCAAGCTGCCTGGAGCCTTTAAGCTTTCAGACACGACAAGCAAAATGCTTATCTTACTACAGCTTTCAGAGTCCTGCAGACAGATAGCCTATTTTTATATTCTAGTTTATCTATCTCTAATGCATACACAATAAACTCCATTATTTATCAAGCCACATCTCATACGCCATGCACAGCGGCACAAACACTGTCAATAGACGGCAAAGCCAGGGGGCCTAACCTGATATGTACCTTTCACATCCAGCTGTTACACTGTGAACACGCAGGATAATATCAGATTCAGGAAATGAGAGACACATTTCTAACAGTCGAGAATATACTATCAGCTCGAGCTCATCTATCATTAACGAGAATGATAAAATCTTCAGGTGAGAGAGAAAGGGCGGAGAAGGTACAACATCGAGAGTGTGTGGGAGGATGTGAGAAACACAGAGGATGATCTGGAGGACGGGGAGAAACAGGAGCGACTGAGTGAGACGACCAAGCAGGGAGGCATGTGAAAAACAGAAAGAGACAAGATTGAGGGAGCTTGAAAAAGAATGTAGAATAATGAAGCTGTGCGGAGGATGATAAAGATGCAGCATGAGATGAACTGGACAGACTGTGATTTGCTCTTCAGCTCTCTTAAGTCGTGCTGTCATGGTGTTTGTTACACACTTGGATGTTCGACACCTTTTCTTCCTGCTCATCTGTAAGCCTTTATGGCAGTTCCTGCTTCTGTCCCACATCTCCTCCTGCTCTCCTCCCCTCTTTTTCTCCCGCAAACATCCCATGGCAAGAAGCCAGACAGCCGCACAGCTACGGACAAACTAATTTATACCTCTGACAGATTTAGGTATGAAAAAAATTTTAATTTCCCAACATTCTTTTTTGACTGGAAGTCAAATTATCATTTTGGAATGGCCCGCCCAGCCTCGACTTGAATTTGATGGAGAATCCACGGAAGAGCTAAAGGTTGAGGTGATGACAAGGAGTCCTGCCAAACTCACCAACTTGGAGCTCAAAATACACAGAGTGGAAAGATTACTGACCAGCTTGATTACTGTAACGACGGAGACGGAGACGGAGACGGAGAAAAGTATAAATAAATTCAACATATCAAAAACAAATATTTTTTATTCACACTTTAACATTCCTTAAGCAGAAATTGAGATAGTGTGCACTGCATCTCAGACCCATCAAGTGCTCCACATTTATATAAAAAAAACTAAGTAAACCCTGAATGCTCCAATTATTGAAGTACTTTTATAGATTAAAACTCAGAACGTTCATTAAAGTGAAAAAGAAAAAAAAAAAACATATACTGTAAGTTCAAGGAAATTACTTTGCTTCATAAGATCATCAGCGAAAGCAATAATGAATCCATGACAAAAAGTATTATAAACTTCTGGACATGAATAACTCAAATCTGATTCAGAACGGTTCTGCGCACTCAAAAGATGTCACACACTTATTTTCTGGAAATTATTTGATCCATAATGCCATCCCAAAAACAGGATGTGACGTGAAAACACAAGTTCAGTTTGTAAACTACTGTCTAATCACAAGCTTAAAATACATTGCAAAATTCAGAATAGATGAGATTTTTGTGGGGGGTGGTGGGGGGAGTGAGAGGAAGCTTATTATGGGACTTTCTCCTGTTTTTCTCCTCTGGTTAAATTGGATCAGCTGGAGGGTCCCTGATTATCAACATGCCTGGATGCGCACTGCTCCACAGGTGAGGAGGTATTGTGCTGCTGCTGACTGATCTGTGCATGTTTCTGTGGGAGTTGAAGCGATAATTGGTTTTATGAGCTCACAGTGTTGGAAAAAAAAAAAAAAAACTAGGCTGGATGCAGTTGGAGGAATTTCTGCATCCACAATTGTTTTTATCTCTGATTATTTATTTTTTGTTATAATGCATTAAAAAACTAAAAAAAGAAGTGTGTGTGTGTGTGGGGGCGGGAGGGGCGGGGGGGGGCTTTGGAAAAGTGGAAAACATGGTTACTGGTTGTGACTAAACAGAAATAATTTTAACTAACAGTTAATTAAATGATAACAGGCAGAAATCTAATGAACTCTAAATGCTCACATACCAGAACACAGTTGCTATTTTAACATAGTTGCACTGTGATTCCTGTCTGCATATCTTATTTGTAATAAACCATAT
Organism: Poecilia formosa; assembly: GCF_000485575.1. Taxonomy (NCBI): domain Eukaryota; kingdom Metazoa; phylum Chordata; class Actinopteri; order Cyprinodontiformes; family Poeciliidae; genus Poecilia; species Poecilia formosa. Next base: position 15,722 of record NW_006801008.1, on the reverse strand, counting down.
TTACCATTACATGCACAATTAAAATCATATTTAACGCAAATTAAAATATGCTTTCCAATGAGGTCTCTTTTCAAAACAATGATAAATATGGTTAATTTGCCAAATGCTGTTTTCGCCATTAACTCATAAATCTGATGCTGTTAAATCACTCTAGCTGTTACATGCGTTTAATTTCCGTTCATTTTTCTCCATAAGCGTTTGTTAGCATAACAATGCCGCGCCCCGTCATAGCATGACATAAGAGAGGGGTGATACTGTAGAAAGGAATCATCCTGACATGTTCATGGAGTTTAAGTGACAAAGAGATAAATCCACGACAGGCTCTTCAAGAAAAACGATGGTAAGACAAGAACAAAGACAGAGACACTGATACCTTGAAAATGCAAGAAAAAGAAAACAAATCAATTTGTCAGGTGTGAACAATAGTGACTGCTCTGTCTTTTAAAGAGATGTATATCATCTGAACAGCCTTAGGCTGTTCAGATGATATACAAACATGCAAAAGCTGAGCACTAACTATAGTTAGTGCTCAGCTTTTGCATGTTTTATGAACAAGCTGTGCAGCAGTGATACTAAGACAAGCAGAGAAAAGAGAGCAGAACAGCAAGGAGGACCGGCAGACCGAATTTAGGAAATGACAGCAACAGATATCAAAACTTATAGGACAAATTACAGCTCCTTCAGTGGCCAGTAGTGCAGATATATCTCCATTAACATATGATTCATTAGCATAGTGACGTGGGCTGGAGGCAAACAACCATGATGCACAAGCTCTGAGCATACAGAGGCATGTTTATGAAGGACGTTGGCGTTTTCTGTCATGGGAAACATACAGCCGCAGTCTTCTTCTGGAAAGCAAAGCACAAATCAGCGAAAACAACAGAGTCTGCATTCAATTCAAGGTCACACTGGTGTCAACAGAGAAGCCTGACTTTCTACACATCCTCACAGCAAATTGTTCATAATCCCTCTGGAAACATAGCAGCATAAACATGGTTAGTGAGGGATGATATTTCCATGCCGCAGTTCAGGATTTTACATTTCCCCCTTCTGGCAGTGGAAGAGATTACACAAATCTTTCAAGAATATACAGTGATGCTAAAGAATCAAACATCTTTTCTTGAAAGAATCCTTTCTTGTATTTGTAGATGTTTCACAGTACCCCAGGCTAGCTGGAGTATCACTGTATTTCACCATGTGAAACAACTAAAACTAGAAGTTTTCTGCAGCTTTTGTTACACTTTCTTTCTTTTTTTTTCATATTTTTTTAACACCGCCTCAACTGAAAGATGTTTGGGTCTTTGCACAGCACTTCATGTGCAGCAATGAGAAGAAATCTCACTGCAGATCCACTAAGAGTGAACTTTGTTTTGCTCTGTCTCTCAAATGAGGTTCAGATGTATCATTACAGTGCCTATGAAAAGTTCTCACCCTCTTGGATGTGTTGCCCTTTTCATTGCTGTTACAAATCAATTTGAAAATTTTACAAGATAAATATTGCATAAATATTCACCCATTTTAAGCACATTTCAAATTCAGCAACAAATTCTCTACAGGACTCAAGTCTGAGCTTTGACTGGGCCATTCCAAAACCTCCACCTTCCCGCCTTCGAATCATTCCTGTGTAGCTTTACTTACATGATTGGTGTCATTGTCTTGCTGAAAAATATTCTTAAAAGCCATAGTTCTCTTGAGGAGGGAAACAAATTGTCCTCCAGGATTTCCCTTCAAGCCATTTATTTCATCTTGTGTCTTTACAAGCTTCATTGGACGCAGTAACCACCATGCTTCACAGTGGAAATGGTTTGTTTTGTGCTGCTATGCAGTGGTTAGTGTCAGCCACACGTAGCATCTCGCCTGAAAAAGCTCCATGTTGGTCTCATCAGACCAAATAATTTTTTCCCCTTGACCATAGAGTCTCCCGCCTGGCTTTTGACGAACTCCAGTCAAGCTTGATGCAAATCTTCTTCAACAGTGGCTTTGTAATTGTCAATCTGGTTGAAGTTATTCTGAGATAACAGAGGCTGTGTTGTAAGGAGTATCAGACTTGTGGCAGGATACCTGTAGCATTTTCAGTGTGTGCGGTTACCATGGCTTCATGGAGGATGTTTTATTGAAAAACGTGCTGCAATGCAAACAAATGTCCTAAAGATGGTGAACTTAAAGAGTGATTTGGAAAGACTCGATTCAAAATGCTGTGAGATTTGGGTTGAAATCGTTTTGCATGGTACAGAATGACCTGCCTGAGTCAGCTGTTATGAGAAAACGTGATGTACATAGAAGACTTTATTCTGCTGCACTAGCAGGCTAAACCAGTTGCTTCCTCTGGAGAAACTGAGTTTTTGGTTCAGTACAAGTTTATCTGTTTACAAAGATCTCCTTCTAGTAGTTTAGCGAGTGTCCTTGCTCCTATTTTTTTAATAGTAATGTTAAATTTATGGTTTGGTGAAAAAATGCGGGCAAAGGAAAAACTACTCCAACACATGCACCCCAAAAGTGCCGTGTCCGCATTATTTTAGCTATGGTACTTTCTGCTTGAGACCGAATCCCATACAGCAGTAAGCCAAAGCTGAAAGCAATATGTGCCTGAAAAACAACTCTAATAGACCCTTAGTATTCATGGGACAGGAATTGTCTATGTTAACAGTTCAAGTACCAAAAATACCTTACAGTGCATTACACACAGTGGAAAAAGTATTAGCACTTCTGAAAATGCTTATATTTACAGAACCACTTATTTTCTGCTTTGGCCTGTTTGTCATAAGACCATCTAAATGCTTTCTACTGCCTGTAAGATACTGACTACATGTGATCAATCTGAACAACCCCAAGTAAATGAATAAGGCTATTAAAATAAGGAGTAAAGAAAGCATAAGGTCTGATTTCTCAGAAAAAGCCAAAGTGAATGACATTCTGAGTGTATGTGCCGTCAACTTACACTGAGAAACAATTGTCATTAGCAACAAATGCACGCTAAAATGTTAGGCACCGCAACTTACCAGTTTACGTTGACACCAGGTGCAGATCCCACATAAAGCTACGAGCCAAACGGCACATACTACGACTGCAACAGAGAGCAGGAGTACACTGAGTGACACTGAGCCTAAGAGGGAGAGACAAAGACCGAGAAGACAAAGACAGATATAGAGGAAGGTATTAGTGCATTCCATACAACACTCCAGATCTTTAAAGTGCTCACATATGAACATTCGGATGTTAGCGAAAGCCATATTCGCGGGATATTCAGGATCAATGGCTTCTCTCCTTCCTTCTCCATTCATCCTTGTCATCTGGCATCTTTCATCAGTAAGAGAGAGAAAAGTAATAGCAGTGCGGGGGGAAAGACATAAAGGCAATGAAACAGCTTCTTACTCATGTTCCCTGCATGTATCAACGAGGGATGCGCACGTCAGGGTGAAAAAAAAAATATCACGAGGCCAGAAGCCATGCAATTACCAACCTCCGTTCTCTCTCCTCTATCTCCAAAATCCCTTACAAACTTTGTTCCTGTCTTGACAGATGATTTATTTTCCAGAGGGCTCTATTTTCAATTTCTATATCTTTCAATTACTGCCTCCCAAGCATGACATTCATTCAGTTATTTGCTAAGTAATTCAGAATGCACAGGCAGGAAAGCAAAACAACGCTGACAATGAGCTAATAACCATCACATTCTTTTCTCTCCAGCACAGTCTATAATTATTTCGAGATATTCTCAACCTGAAAATAAATGCATTTCTTCTTCACCTCTAAATATTAGCTTTATGGATTTTTTTTATTTTTAAATTGAGATTTATGGATTTTATTTGTGCTGCATTTTATAATTGTGTATTGACCGGTGTTGGGAAATATTCACCTGTTCTGTATTTTGATGTAGTTTTTTGTTGTTGTTGTTGTTGTTGTGTTTTGTTCAAAATGTATTGATGTTGGTTTCTGCCTTCCAAAAAACATTTGTTCCTAGTTTGAATTTTATGTTGCCTGCACTGAGTCAATCAATGTCCTCCACTTGCAGAGATGGTGAAATGTAACTTTATACATACTGGTTGAAAAATTATGTAGTATCATGTTTAAACGAAGCAAGACGGATTGAAAATAAGAAAAAAAAACACCTAGCATTCAGAATCTGACAGAAGGTTTGTGAAGGGCAGGCTCTCAAGTTCATCTCTCAAAAGGTAAAATATAAAATCCATACCGCAGCCAGTACTGGGGTTTGGCCTTGTCAGTTTGTTCACCAACCATACCCGCTTCGTTTGCATAATCAGATCTAACCTCTGTGAGAAGAATTTAAAAAAAGTGCAGTTCTCACAAAAGTAGATATAAATGTAAATATCCAAGTCCATTATGCAGATCACACATCCAAATAGCCGGTACAGATGGAGGTCACATCTTATGGTTTTGGATTTGCCCAGAAGCATATCAGCACAGAGTTCAAATCAACCTGCTTTGGAGCTGCTCTGCTGGTGAAATGCAACCCTGCTCTGAAAATCTTGTAAGTCATGTGTTTTATGTAGTTTGTTTTTTTTTCTTACTTTGTTTGCCCTGCACAAAGTGGAGGAAACACATGGGCTGGAGAGTAAATATCCATCAACAACATTTTAACAACTTTCATTCATTCATGAATTGTCTTGTGTCTGTGAATTTGTCCAAATATTTTTTTAATTGTTTTGCAAGACACCTGTCTTTGCAAAACAATAATACAAGATTTACATATATAATATATGTTTGGCTTGTTTACTCATTCACTTATCTTTTTATTACATTCATTACCTCTCCAGTCATTTTACATCCTGTCCCACACTTATCTATTTTGTCATTCCCAATCCCAACTGTCCAGTTCTCTTAACCTATTCCCTTTTTTTCACTCTCCATTCACTCATTAACCTCTCCAGTTTATGAAGCTGTCCAGTTTTGGTATGGACTGCTTAGCTTGCTCTGTTTGACTTGGCTTTCCAGCTATTTTCCCTGTCAGATCATCTGCCCTGTTTTGATTCCCAGCCCAGTTTTGGACTTTTTCTCTTGGCTGGTCCCCTTTGCTCTGTTGGCTTGTGATTTCAGTCAGGCTGCAGCCAACCCAAACCATCCACCACTTCAATGCTTTTCACAGTTTCATTGTTTCCTTTGTTCCTGGAAAGCTTCCAGTAATCATGAACTAACAAACCTTTCAAATTCATCACACTCAGATTTTTATTGTGGTTTGAGGAAAAGTTTTGACTGAAAGCATGTGCTTTTCAGCAACATGAGGTGACTTATCAATCTTCTTCTGTTTCATTTTTACAGTTTTTAGTTCCCTTCATTGTTCCTACTTATGTAATTAATGCCATTGACATGCTTTCTGTTGTTCTTTTCATTTTCTACATCTTTAGTCTTTGGGTCCATTTTTATAGAGCTGATTTATTTGTCCTCTCTCATCTGTATGTTTTCAACAGTTTTACTTGTAGCCCAGGAAAGAAATCACAGTTATTCTCAAATTGATGAGAACAACTGTGAGGTGTGGTGCAGCTCCCGCCGCTGTATTACACCGGCCTTGTATGTTCTGTAAGGACTTTATCACCTGAGAACAAGACAAACTAAAACCTTCACCAAGAAAAAAAACAAAAAAAACACTTCCCACAAAACCTTAGTAATGCTCATTGTCTTCAGAATTAACATTTTTAAAAGCTTTTTGACTAAAGTGTGCATATCCAACTTTTTTTTATACTCCAGAAAATCTGCAGTGATGCAATCTGTGATCAGGTCTGTTGAGATATATCTTGCAATAAATAAGTAAGTAAAGTGTTAATGATTTTCTGCTCTGGGATCATAGCAAATATAGACCCAAGATAATGGGTAGTCCATATTGAACAGCAAGGTTTCATAGAAAAAGTTGTTTCTAGTGAACATCTGTTGTTTTGGCAAGGAAACAAGTGTCACCAAATATATTAGTCAAAGAGACCCTAAATTCATGTTCCTTTAATCATTTAGAAACATTAATAAAGCTGTATATTGCATTGATAAAATTACACCATAAGCAGCCTCAGTGCAAGTGCACAGAAAATCAAAACTAGGAGCAATTTTCTTCAATGGACACTTTCACTCACTTTAAGAGCTAAACACAACACAACAGATACTAAATGAAAATGCATATTTTGGGTTTTCATTAGCTGTGAGTTGTAATTATTAAAAATAAGCAGAAATAAACACTTGAAATCTGTTATGCTTTGTAAAGCCATAAAAGTTACATCCAAAACATGAGGGTCTTTTGATTAAAGCCATTTATGGCTCAATAAAATCAGTAAAAAAATAAAAAATAAGTATTTGATAAGGTCTGAAAAAATTCTGAGAAAAGACTAAGTTTGAATATTGAACAGCAAGGAAAAATAAAGTTACAACAAAATGGAAAATGCGTTGTAATAATTCAAAACAATAAAAAATTAAATATGTTGTTTGGAAAGAGATTTTGATGAAGTTATCTGTCCTAAATGGAAAACCCAAATTAATGTTATATCTTTAATTACCGTAATTCTGCAAACATGCTGGAAAATAACAATAGTAATGTGATGGAAAGTTTTAAAACTCAATAAAGTCAGTTCACTTTTGCTACCCCCATTACTTAAAATAACAGCTTTGTACTACAATTCTTAATATTCTGCTTCAAATGGGAAAACTGATACAACTTCTAACAGTGAGAACTGAAAAGTTAATACATGTGTTTTCAGAATGACTGTGCTTACTTTAAGTTTACCATTTATTTAGATGCCGGTAAGTTTCAGTATTTGTTTATGTGTAAAAACACTATGTTGTCTTTAAACAGTCCGCGCTGCACCGATGTAATCTCAGGTCACGGCAGGTTAAATAAATGTGAATTATTTCCAGTTAAAAGACCTGCTGTGCTGTTTAGTTTCACACTGTGAACCTCCTGTGGCTCCCACTGTAAACAGATACTCTTTAACAACAGCTCAAGCATTCTTGCTCTTTTCTTCTCTCACTATTATAAATATTGGCGTGACTGCAAATGTAGAAGCAGTGTAATTGCACAGTTTTGTTAATGTTAAGTTATTGGCAGAAGTGCACTGCTTCTCTGTCAAATGCTTCGTTTGCCTCCCATCTTTGTACTGAAAGAGTTTCCGTCAAAATAATTTTCACTCATGGTAATAAAACAAATTGTTGGAGTTGCTTACATGAAAAATGGCCTTAATAAACCTGCTGATGCCCCCCCCCACCACCACCACCCCACACACCCAGCAACTCATTACAAGTCGGCTCCTGCTCTGCGTTACCTTTGATGAATCTACACATATTGTTGTTCGTTGGATTTCTTACAGATGCATGATCTAGAAAATGTTCTTGGAATAGTATTTACAAAACAGACAGATGACAACTGAGTATTCAGGAGCAGTCAAAAACTGTATACATCCATCAGTAATGCAGACTGACATTAATGTGTTCAAGCTGGATGCTACCCACCCGGGTAAGAGCTTAATGCAAATATGTTTTTAGACTTTTTTTCAGGTCTCTTGTATAAAAAAAATAAAATAAAATAAATAAATAAATAAGGCGGTCAATATTTAAAAACAAAAAGAAGAATCTGACAGTTGCGTGACCATCAGCCACTGGCAGCAGTAGATAATGTAGATGTTTCAATTACATGGAGCATGATGACTATCTACACAGATCAGAAGCTGAATCACAATCAACCGGATATTACAGAACTGCAAAAAGATATACAGCAGAAAGAACTAATTGATGAAGCTTTACCAGCAGACAAGAACACAATCTTTACTGAAGAAAACACATATTGAATCAGTAGCAGGACCTGTCACTGGAAAGCAAGTGAATCCATATAATGTTAAAAGTGATGGCGGTATCAGTCGTGATTGGATAACTTGGAACCTGTTAGTGTAATGAGTTATTTTGGTGTATTGATTGTTTCACTCCAGTTTGATTATCATTGTGTTCCTTAGTTTCTTATTTTGATTACATCATATTTGCTTTAGTTCACTCCTTTCTCAGTGATGCTAGTTTATTCTGTTTATTTATTCCCTGTCTTGTTATGAGTTACTCTGAGATTAATTTTCCTAGATCCCCTGTTGGGTCCTCTCTCTCGCCCCCTGTGTCATTCTCTCTCTCTCTTTCTTTCCAGCCTGTCGTTTGCTCTCTACCCTCACACCTACAATATGTTAGTAAATCAGCTCAGTCTATTGTTCCAGCTTTCACATATTTATTCACCTGCCTCTCATCCCTCCTGTTAAACCTCATTATACCTCGTTATATCTTGTTCCCCGGTCATTCTCCTTGGGTGTTTTTTTGTTCCTGATGTTTTTTTTTTTTTGTTCTCCTCTGGCTCCCTGTGCTCCTTTGGTTTTTTGCAAGGCTTTTGTCCTTATTTTTCTATCAGGATGAATAATGGAAAGAGAAGAAACTGAATGGAAACACAGAAGATCTAAAAAAAACCCCTAAAGCTAAGGACTAATACATCATCATCTTAAATTCTTTCAGATTTGAATAAACTAAGAAATAAAAGGCACAGAATCAGACTCAAGTTCTCCAAATTTTTCCTCTGCACTTCTATTTTGAGAAACTTCTGATTGCAGTAGAGACCAATGTGGACGAACAACTGCATCTCCATATCACAGGACAGTATTCCATAAATTATTGTGTCAAATTCCCACTGGCCAGTCCAAGTACGATCAACAGTTCTTGTCCTACATGCTCATTGTTTTCATTTTACTACACATGCCAAAAAAAATATGCACGTTCTGAATACTCGGAGCATGCTACAGAGCACCGTAGACGAGTTTGCAATTCTGCAAAGTTAGAGCAGGCTCCCACTCAAACACTCCCCCAGACTGTCTGTCCTAATTCAGTCCACACCATCTTCTCTTGGGGGCACCGGTATCTCTCTGTCAAATATGCCCCCTTTTTTTTCCTGTATTTTCTTCCCCTCCACCTGCTGTGCTTATCTGTTTGTGTTTTATTCACTCAGCCCTAGGTGCTAGCTCCTGGCACGACGCAGAGAATAAGCACCATTAGTCACTGGGGACCTCCTGAGGAGCATCTCTTGTTGTAGGTCAGCACAACACGGAGAGGGCCAACGCAGAGGGAGGTGACCCCTGACTGTTACGACAGACAAGGTGCCAGAAGAGTGTCGACTAGTGGGAGGAAGCTGAGCAGCCAATTATACAGAAGAAAACCACAGAGCAAAGCATGCCTCACTTTAAATATTGTGACAGTATCAAAGATCAGGATTGCATCACCTGCATCTGGCTTTTGGACAGCTTGAAGCTCAGAATGAGATGTTAAAAATAAAACGGTGGGTGAGATCTGAGATAATTAGACAGCCTTTGAAATCCCAAAGGTGGCCCAGCTGACATTCTCATTAGTTTCATTCAATTACAACAATGTTTTAACTGAATACTAAAATACCCATTATTTGTGTGGTTATTTATATAAGTGTTGCACTTGAGATTCATACATAACTTCAGATTTTTTTTATTCTTTTTATTTTTTTATGCAACAGATTTAAATGTGGCAATAGAAAACGCAACACTGCATTATTATCAGCTAATGTAGACGTTCACATTCAAGCTAATAGACAAATGTCTGAATAATCAAATCTTGGTGGTTCTCCAAAGTGCAAAACATAGCCAACAACAGAGCATCCGCTTAATTATCTCCACATGGCATTTTGTCTTGTTTATTTACCTCATTATTGGTAGAAAGAGGCTCCAAATTTGTCAGCACAAAACCCCTGAAACAATGGACTGCAGACAGCAAAGACAGTTTACGCCATAAAAGTGAAATTACAGGCTGTTTGCTTGTTTAGGAAAGTGACGTTGCTTTTAACAACCGTTGATAGTTGAAGGGGGATTGCAATGGGGTCATTTGTTGTTGAGGGTTGAGCACATCAATCTGTTTTAGTTTGTGAGGTTAAAACCCAAACTGGAGTCAAATCTCCACATGAACTGTAAAATAAAAGTGTATTAGTAGAATTGCTTCTTTCTTTATTTAAACTTTGGTTCTGGCATGTTGCTGTGGTTTATTTGGTACTTCAGTATCCGGTCATGTTCAGTCAAACTATACTTTTCTTATTCTGCTGTTTCCCTTGTGTTCAATTTTCATTACTTCTACTTTTATTAGATTATCTTGGCTATGTTCAGTCATTGCTTTCGTGTTCCCAGATTGCTGTGTTTCCAAGTTCTTGTTAATTTATCTTTGTTCCCACAATTGCACGCCAGTAATCACCCTCCTCTATAAGCTGTCCTATTTTATTTGTATTTTTTTATTTAATTTATTGTCAGTTCTCTACTCAATTTGGGGTTTCCTCTTTGTTTTATGTATCTGAAAGACTGCTCTTGAGTTTTTATTATATAAATACCCAGGTCTCTGAAAGCATTCCAACATTTACTGTCTGTGTACATGAGTATTAATAGTTGGTAAATATAAAATATATCTGGAAGCGAATGTAGCTTGCAAATAAGAAGGATTGGCATTCAAACAAAGGAGAAATTCTTCGAATATTTGGTACCAATTGCATTAAGAATTAATTTGAATGTTGAGATTGAAGATAAATTGGATTCAGAGTGGGATAATTTATAGGAAACTCTTTAAGATTTGAATAGCTGAGTTACTCTGTGGAACGTACAACCAAATATCTTACTTTTGTGATGCAAATGGTTTGTTTTTTTTCATTACTTCTTATATTTACTTGCATTTTTTGTCACATTCAATCTTATGACATTATCAGACACATTTCTTGAGAGATGTGCTCTCTCCCTGTCTTGAATTTGCTCTGTGCTGAAGAGGTTTTGTTAGACAATCTTCATCAGCCTTGATTAGTCTTCCTTTTGAATTTTCAGAAGTAAATTTTATAAATGGTGCCCTGGGCTGTTACTCGTTTCAGTTTTGTGATCTGCAACTCGCACAGTAGATATCTTTAATTTGTTTAGTCTAGTAAAATAATAATTTATTATGTCAAAAACTTTCAACAATCTGCCACTGAAGAAGCACTGTTGAGGCTTACCATTTCATTTTGGATAAATATAGTTTCATTTATACCATAATAACCTCCATCCTTAACATTAAAAAAATACATATGTTTTTTATAAAGTATATTATTATTTCTGCCAGGCTTATATAGCCATCTATATGTTAACTTTGTGAGTTTATGATGGTATTTAAAAAGTCTTATACTGTTAAAGTTGCAAGAAAACATTGTAAGAGGAATTAGATTTTGAATGGAGCTGTGAAAAGCAACCAAGAACCACCCAATATAAATGGTAGCAAGAGCCATTTGAAATAAGTCCATGTGACAAACCCCTCTAGCATTCATAGTAATGACGGGCGCAAAGGAATGAAGTCAGAAGATGTTATTGTCAGCGAAGTTATTATGCATGGTTATGCCAAAAAATGTCAATTTATATTCTAAATATAGTGATTTTGAAAAGTGTACACACCCATTTTAATGCCAAGTTTTTGTGATGAAAAACAAATAAATCGACTCAAAAATATGGCACAATTTCTCTACAATTCAAATCAATTCAGCATGAAATAAGAAGAAAAAATGCATCCATATGCTAATATACTAAGCACATTTTAAAATCATTCTTTGTATTCGGTCCTATTGAGCTTACACCAGCTATCATTTGTAAAGAATCTAATGAATCAAACACAACATTTCTGACATTCAGAACTTGCTTCAGTGTGTTGTCTGCGTGTATCCAGGTACTCAGGCTTCCTCCCACACACACAACACCTGTGATGATGGATTAATAGTTAAAGACATACATCCCAGACAGGTTTCAAAGAATTAAAGGATCTCATTGTTTATAAGGGTGTCAGTCATGAGAAAGCTGCAACAATGAACAGCATTACGCACAGTATGTTTAATTTTGCCAGTCGGTTTCAGCTTCACCTTTTCAGACGCGTACTTGAGAGCAGAAGATGAAGAGAGAGTTTCTTTATCAGTATCAAAGCATGTTCCCTCTGTGACATGACCTTGTGAGGTGAAAATTAAAGTTTCAGATTGGGCCAGCCAGAGTTTAGAGCTAAATCTGCTAGAAAACGTGACAACAAGAGGTGTCTTCACACATGCCTGCAAAAGGTTGGAGAAATTTTGCAAGGTGGAGTGAATTATTATCAATATGGGATGCTGATAAATTCTTAACTTTTAATTAAGACCGAACTCTGAAACTTAATTTAAAAATTGTGCAGCAAGTGTTAATTTTGCGGCTATACAACTGGTATATTCCAAATTGATGTTTTTTTCTTGTTGCTATTTCTGGAATTTTTTTTTTTTTTTTGAATTGTTAAATTAAACAGGGTGTGTTATTTGTAAATATAACATTAATGGGGGTGGGGTTAAAAATAATTTATCATGACACTTATTACCTCGCAGAAACATTTGACATGAGTGTGTAGACATTTTAAAGGCACTATAAAATGAAAATTGTTTTCTGAACATGACTATGCCTTTAGTATATTTCTGAAGTTCCTCTGAAGTAACAACACAATTAAAACGACTTGTTGATGATGGAATGTTTGGAAAGTCAGTTTTGTATATCAGGAGCAAAGACATAACACTACATCATTTTACAATGTTTTATACAGAAAATCTAGCAAATCTAAAAATAACTTCATTGTAAATTAAACAACTGGTAAAGTCTAAAGCTAAGAAAAAAAGGTCATTTTTGGCATCGTCATATTTTGCGTTTTTTTTTTTCCAACATTTACATAGTTTTCTGTCACAGAATATTCTCATTCCACCTGCTTTTTATCCACCTCTTTTTCAGCAAACCACAATCCCCTGATGCATATCATCTGACTTCATTACCTCCATGCCAATCTATTGTTGTGACACTGTGTCTCTGCTACTCATTCAGCTGAAACGTCAAAACCATTTGCTCTGTTGCCCATTTCGTACGTAAGCTGAGCTCTTGGGGGAAGTGGTCGTTCCCATCTCCCCCTCGTCCCCCAGTTTTCGCAATTCCATTCACAAATAACATGCATGTCAAACAAAGAGATTTGGAAGCAATGCTATGTGAGGATGAAAACTTTAAAAACAATGCCTTATGGGTTTTCCTCTTGGAGACTAAAAATACACTGCGTCACTCCACTGCACAAGTGAAGTGTGGCAAACAAGCTGCTGTTTGCTGTCTCAAAGGGTTGTAATACCAAAGACCCATGACTGACTCATAACCTAATAAACTTGACTGGTAGGTGTGTTTATTCAGTCAAACTATCTTGTGCAGGCAGATTGTGCTGTCAGAGTGTTTCTCTGCCGGAGCGGTGATGTGTTGTCCATAATGAGGAGGATTTAGAAGTTTGCTCTGTGCAATAAGACGGGGTATGGGTGAACGGACACAACTGAAGAGTCGTTATGACTCACCCGGAGGTGCTGAAGAAAGGAAAAGAATTACAGGTCCTGGAGAGAGGTTAAAACTCTTAAAACGGTAGGGCATTATGAAGAAAGCATGTCTGACTAAGAACTGGGGATGAAAGTAAGCGTAATAAGTAAGGTACAATTAAAATCTGCGAGAGCTTGACAATTGACTTGCACCATAAAACGCAAATTATTATACTTAATATTGTGGTTATATATTTTTTCTACAAATGTACTGTAGCATTGTCCATTAGCTTATTACTCTTAGTAAAGTGCTTTTGATTAATTATGGGGGCTGTTCTCTGAGAATTTCAAATTGCACCCTATTTTATAGCATGTGGTTCTAGTTGCTCTTTTGGTGAGCCGACTCTTATTCAATATGAGAGATTATACCTCATGACCAAATTAAAATGGTCATGCATAACCTCCTGTCGGACGATATTATTAGCTGAAGACACGATACCACTTCTTTTGACAACTGACTATTAGTAGATTATAGAAAATTGCTTTAAGGGTGCCTTCAGGAGGGGGCGTGCTTCGTTCAGAGCCACACACCTCGAAATTATACCCATCTTGGTGGTGCTGGTTGCTACCAGGAGGAGATTTTTTCAGGATAGACAGTGTCTATCTGCAAAAGAAAAGCCTGAGCTCTTGTAGTGACAGAGTAGGAAAACAAGATACTAGGGTTCCACCATGCGCAGACAACAACCACTTCATATTCTCTGTCACGTGACTATGAAAAAGCATTTATTCTGTCATTCAATTTCAAATTATTTGGATTAGTAAACAGATTAGTTAGTTGACTGAATGCATAAAACATAATTCTCCTGTTACCAATAGTTCAAAACTATAAAAATTAGAGGCATAACACCCAATCAACCTAACAACACATTCACAAAGTGATACGCTTATCGGAAAGCAACCTGGGGTTAAGTGTCATACACAGAGGTCCATGGTCATGTGATTGAGGGAAGCTGGATTCAAATTTAGAAATTTAGAAATTTTAAAGAAAAACAGAATGATTGGTATTTTTGTTTTGTTGAATATTTTTTATTTTATTTTCCAGCCATGTTTCAACTACGTATATCTTTTTTTATGAAACAATTCTAATACATTGTTTCATCATTTAGATTTTCTATCACAACCTGATACCAGGGGATTCCAGCAATCTGAGACAGCATTAAGCAAAAGAAGTATGTCAAGAACTAGTGAGAATGGGCCTTTAAGTTTTTTTCTTCTTCCATGCCTGTGATTTATTGAATTACAGCTGTCATGTGGTATTAATAGTGCAATATATCTAATTTAGAAAAGAACAAACATGAAATAATTTACTCATCCATCTGTTATTGAGATATTGTACATGTATTTCAGAAGTAGGAAAACAATACAATAAATTGCAAATTTAGTAAATCCTGCACAAGCTAAGTATCAAAGATAGATTACCCAACGTGATATAACATATCCGATGTCGGTCCTTAGGACATTCATTACAATATGCATGCAGCTTTTCTCTGCTCGAATTATCAAGGAAAAACCTTTTAGCAAAGTCTCAAATGTAATTTGAACATGAACAGCTCTTCCCTCAAGCCAAAAAGAGAGAAAAAAAAAATTACATAATCATGCAAATGTAGGTTTGGAATGGGCTGCGTTTATAATAATGATTAACCTTTTGGATTTTTTATGTGAAGAATCACAAAATTATGTCAAGTGTTTATCAGAAAATTCACCTAGTTCTGCATTTATTTTTTATATTGTTCTCCGTAGCAATGCCAAACTAAAAGGATAGAGGCAAAAATCCTGCCTCGCTTTTAATTTTCACCACAATTTTCCACAAAACGTGTAAACTTGTTGTCCCTCCTGCTTTGTAATTAAATGGGACTTGAAATTCTGTTTTTCACACATCGTTTCACAAAACCGTGGTTGAATCGGTACCAAGCTGGCTGCACCCAGCCAAAAGTAGATGTCGTTGAAAAGGTTAGTGAATCTCTGCTGTTTGTTCATGTTGGCAGGATGTGCTGCAGTCTCTGTTTGCGTTAATACAATTCCCCGTTGTGCTACTGCATGAAGAAATCACTACCTTCAGCACTTTCGGCTCAATTAAAGCAGGCTTGTAAGCTGGCGTGTAGCGGCCTACTTGGTCAGTCTGAGTTCGAGCTCATCATTTGTGATGAAGGAATCAGCCCCGTGAGTACGACCCTCAGACGGTGAGCTCCTGCTGAAAACTTCTTACAGTGTCTTTGGAAACAATAATCTAGCGATTTTTCTTCTTTGCGGTCCAGAGTAATTGATTAAGCTAACCCACTAGTTCCTCAGTAAAAAAATAAATAAATAAAAAAGAGAAAAATCCAGGAAAATTCAATTTGAA
>NW_006801007.1:18705-31210 GCF_000485575.1 Poecilia formosa | reverse complement strand
TTTATTGATGAAGCATTGAGGAAAACTCCAGATGTCTCAGCAGACGCTCCTGGATTCCCTGGAGCTCAGCCTGATCAGCTGGTATTGATTATGGGATGCTGAGCTGCAGAAACCTGGTTGGCTCGGTTCACAACTGCAGTTTCTGCCTCAGTGGATGTGGATCAGAGTTCCTGCAGTTAGAATCAGAACCTGAAGTAAACCCTCTGACTCCTCCAGGTAACGTCACCTGCGCTCTGAACGAGTTCACCTGCGCCAGCGGCCGCTGCATCTCCAAGAACTTTGTGTGCAACGGCGAGGACGACTGCGGCGACGGCTCGGACGAGGTGGACTGCGCGCCGTCGTCCTGCGCTCCCAACGAGTTCCAGTGTGGGAACGCTTCCTGCATCCCGGCCAACTGGGTCTGTGACGACGACGTCGACTGTCAGGTGAGAGGAAACGAAGAAGAAAATCAGGTCTGAGGACTGAACGGCCATTTTCTACTGGTGATGCGTTTTAGGGATTTACAGGTGGAGTTCAGGTCAGAATTAAAATACTTTAATTCTCTAAGAACTTTTGTTTGATAGGAAAAGAGATGGTTGTGTCAAATATAAGAAACTATTTGAAACAAATAATTCTGCCACAGAATGGTGCTTTTTAAAATCTTAAAAATTGCATGTGGAAAATGTCTGTCCTTAATCACACATTCAATCAAACTAGAGGGATAAGAAGCTGCAAAGTCTTTTTTAAAAAAGCAATTGTTTTATACCAAATTCAATTTCCAACTTTGTTTTTCCTCTAGCAAAATTAAAAGACAAATGCATAAAATAAAGTTGCTCATTTCAATAATTACGAGTTGAGATGAACAGAAGCTGGAAAACAAGCTGACGTCTCTCTGGAGACCTGAAGAGGGCGTTGGTGTGAAAAATCCAGATTTGTCTAATCTGCATGTAAACAATTTGAAAAAGCTGCAAACCTAAGTTTTTACTGTGCAAAAATCAGAAAATTTAATGCACACCAACTTATCTGCAAATGTCATGTTGTGGAAAAACAATTCAATCCAGAAAACTGCACATTATGAATGAAATGTGCAACTGCAACCTTCATTAATGCACATCTGTACATTTAATCATAATTAGAAAAACCAAAAACTTTCTGATTGTTGCTGAAATATTGGCATTAAAGTAAAATATCCTGATTTAAACTGTTTGTTTCTGCAGGACCAGTCAGATGAAGCTCCGGCTCGGTGCGGCCGCCACCCGACGCCGCCTGCCAAGTGTTTGTCCAGCGAGATGCAGTGCAGCTCTGGAGAATGCATCCATAAGAAGTGGAGATGTGACGGAGACCCCGACTGCAAGGACGGCAGCGACGAGGCCAACTGTCGTACGTCATGATGCCAAAACGACTCCAGCTTCTTTCACTGATTTTCCTTTAGCAGGAAGTAAAGTTTGAGTTTGTTTGCAGCTGCGCGGAGTTGTGAACCAGATAAGTTTAAATGTGACGATGGCAGCTGCATCCAGGGAAGCAGACAGTGTAACGGCTACAGAGACTGTGATGACGGATCGGATGAAATCAACTGCAAGAACCGTAAGACTCTGGTTTTAAAACAAAACGTCCTCATGCATTGAAACTCTTCTGGATTAGTGATGATCTGGATTAACTTCCTGTTTCAGTGACTCAGTGCAACGGGCCAGAGAAGTTCAAGTGTCGCAGCGGAGAATGTATCGAAATGAGCAAAGTGTGCAACAAGATCAGAGACTGTCCAGACTGGAGCGACGAGCCGATCAACGAGTGCAGTGAGTTTTAAATGGGACTAAATTATGAACATCTGGAGCTTCTGTTGATGATCCTGAAAGGATGAGATGAATTTTAAAGTCAGTATTTCTTTACTAACTTGAATTATAATGTTTGTTCCTCTTAAATGTCACATTTGTTTCATTTTATAGCTGCATCCAGAAACTGTTTCAATTAACAAAATGCAAATGGTTTATTCATCAAATAAGACTTAAAATAAATTTTACTTCCTGATTTAACAACTTGAAATTGGCCCTCTGTCTCTTTAAAACCTTTCTGCTCTTTCTGAAACTCAGGCTTCAGGAAGTCATCACAACATGGCTTCTCTATTAACCCTTTAACGTTTTTACCAGCGTTTCACTGAGAAGTAGCTCCTATAATGAGCTCAGCTGTTCCACCAGTTTGCCAAATGCTGCTGGCTAGTCTGAAGGAGTATCAGAGGCTCGTCAGCTTCCAAAAGCAAATCTGTGTGAAGCAGATTGTTTTTTTGTTTTTTTACATTTTATAGAAAACGCCTGTTTTGTTCCTTCTGTAACCGTGGTTTTGTTCTTGTTCCAGATGTGAACGAGTGTCTCCTGAACAACGGCGGCTGCTCCCACATCTGCAAAGACATGGTGATCGGCTTCGAATGCGACTGCACACCTGGACTGCAGCTCATCGACCACAAGACCTGCGGAGGTACGAGCTGCGCGTCACCAGACGAGTTCAAGGATTTCAAGTCAATTTTCTTTGTCCTGCAAATAAGAAATGAGGCTGGAAAAAGCTCATTGACTAATTTTCATTTAACTCTCCAGTTTTGACTAATTCAAACTAAAATCCTGATCCATAGAGGCGTGTCCGACGCTGCAGGATTTCACTCCATGTTTATTCTGAACTGAAACATTCGGTGGTAAATCCTGCAGGTCGTTTTCTGACGGTGTTCAGGAGATCTGTACGTCCTCTAATCCCTCCTGGCATAAACTCCATCAGTCCTTCAGAAGCGTTACATTTCCTCCCATTTGCAACCAGCAGTGAACTGAATGCTGGAATATTTAACTGACTAAAAAAAGACTGGAATTAAAGGTTTAAATGTCTTGTTTTCTTTTATAAGAACTTGCGATTTTAAGATGGTTGTGCAGCTTTCCATTTCTAAACGGTTCCTCTTGGTCTCTTGATGCAGACATCAATGAGTGCATGAATCCTGGTATCTGCAGTCAGATCTGCATCAACCTGAAGGGCGGCTATAAGTGTGAATGTCATAACGGCTACCAGATGGATCCGGCTACCAGCGTCTGCAAGGCTGTTGGTGAGCATCAGGAGTTCAGTTTGACCTTTTCACCTTTCCTGGTTTTTACAAACTTCTCTTCCTCCGGTTCAGGGAAGGAGCCGTGCCTGATCTTCACCAACCGCCGTGATATTCGCCGTCTGGGTCTGGAGAGGAAGGAGTACACGCAGATCGTGGAGCAGCAGAGAAACGCCGCGGCTCTGGATGCAGATTTCAACCAGCAGACCATCTTCTGGGCCGACCTGGGTCAGAGGGCCATTTACAGGTAGTCGGGGTTCATTTTCCATTATTGGAGCTATTGAACACGAGCATGATTGACAGCAGTAAGACCCTCCTTGTTTAGTGCATTTCAACTGTTGGCACTAGGAGAGCTTTTCTTTTTTTTCTTGTGATCTACATTTATAAATTCTTGCCATGAAAAGATCAGATGCATTTTGCATAAAGAGAAACCTGCTGTGGTTCACGTCAGGCTGCAGTGTGAATGCAGCTCAATGGGAAATGAGGCTCATCTGCTGAGTTTTGGACCATTTACTGTAACTTTGCATCTGGACTTTATGTCCATCTTTAACTACTGACTGAACTCGACTCCTCTAAACCATTTAAAGGTGACAAACTGTCTGTTTTCCTCAAACCTCCATGTTTTTCCAGCACCGTCCTGGACAGGCGAGGCGACGTCGGCGTCCATAAGAAGGTGATCGATAACGTCCAGACTCCTCTGGGCATCGCTGTGGACTGGATCTATAAGAACCTGTACTGGTCCGATCTGGGAACCAAAACCATTTCTGTGGCGAACTTCAACGGAACCAAGAGGAAAGTTCTGTTCAACACGGGCCTGAGGGAACCCGCCTCCATTGCCGTGGATCCCTTATCTGGGTGGGTGGAAACGTTTTGGGTTTTTACTGACTGCTGCTCTGATCCGCTGACTGGACTGTTCTGGTCTCAGGTTTCTGTACTGGTCTGACTGGGGAGAGCCGGCTAAGATCGAGAAGTCTGGAATGAACGGAGCGGACCGGCAGGTTCTGGTGGCCACTGACATCCAGTGGCCCAACGGGATCACACTGGGTAGGAATGAGGCGAAACGTCTCCAACATGAAAACCTGTAGCTGAAATGATAAAATCTATTAATGTATTTAATGTCTTCAGATCTGATCAAAGGCCGGCTCTACTGGGTCGACTCCAAGCTGCACATGCTCAGTAGCGTCGACCTGAACGGAGACAACAGGAACAAGGTGCTGCAGTCTGCAGATTATCTGGCTCATCCATTCGCCGTCACCGTGTTCGAGGTTCGTTTTGCCTTCAGGTTAAATTCATTGACGTGTAAATCTACAATAAAAACTCAGTTAAAATGTAAGTTTGTTCACTTTAAATGTTTAAGTTTGAAATGATTAGACTGATAAAAGGCCATTTGATGACAAAACAAAGTTTCTATTTCAGGTCTGTTAAACTTGTGGCGTTTTTAACGTCACCTGGTTCATTTTCATTAAAGGAATTTAGACAATAAAATGATTTTATTTGAAAAATCAGAGTAAATACTTTTCCAATATACTATAAAAGCTTAACTGGATAAGTTAAAATTTGTACAATGTGCCATTTTTTTTAGTGATTAATGGATTACTGAAATAATCAGCTGTTTGTAAAAGTCGGCCATGTTGGTTCTGTTAGGATCGGGTTTTCTGGACCGACGGTGAAAACAAAGCCATCTACGGCGCCAACAAGTTCTCTGGTTCTGATGTCGTCACGCTGGCCAGCAACCTGAACGACCCTCAGGACGTCATCGTCTACCATGAGCTGATCCAGCTGGCTGGTAAGGGGTCAAAGGTCACCCAGTGTAACCAGGACTGGTTACCAGCTGGATTTGGGCTTCAGTTTGTTTTTTCTCTGCAGGAACCAACTGGTGCACAGAGAAAAACGGCGGCTGCAGCTTCTTGTGTCTTCCTGCTCCACAGATCAACAAACACTCCCCCAAGTACAGCTGTGTGTGTCCTGCAGGCCAGGAGCTGGCAGCAGACGGCCAGCGCTGCAGACCCGGTGAGTCCTGACCCGACATGCAGGAGGGATCGGTCTGCTGCAGGACTTCACCTCTAAACATTGTCCTCTTAGTTTTACTGCTGAAATCGGTTTCATGTTTTCAATATAAGTACCACTCGCCTGTTTGGGCTTCTAGAGGAGCAAAGGGAACCTTTACGTCTTGACTTTTAAGTTGTGGTTAAATGTCTGCAGCAGCTCCAGGGTTGTTTGCAACAATTAGCGGTTCCAGGTGTGAAGGCAGAGCGGCTCTGGCCTTCACCTCCTGCTGGACGACCGGTTGCTTAGAGACGCTTTGTTTTCCCTGCAGCTTCGCTCAGATCCTTTCACAGCCTTTTCAAACATGACAGCTGAATCCGCAGCACTAATTGGACTCTGGTTCCAGTCGGGACTCGCAGATCGCTGGACCGTCTTCATGGCAGGACTACCAGCAAACTGCAGTTTCCCAGATTTTCTCTTTATTTCACAGGAAACAGAATCTGTGGAAGTTTTAACAGAGAAATGAAGCATCCTGAGGTTGTCGAGTCATCTTGACTCGATTTAAAGGAGTTTTTGAGACGTTCTAAGAAACCAACAGAACGGTGGAATCCAGACTTTTCAGAAATTGAGTCTTAAAAAACAAAAATCTGATTTGGCTATAAAATCATCACCCAGCTCTAGTGCATCCTTTACTTTCTTCCTGGTTTTTCCCCTCTTCTGTCCATCTTCTAGTTTCTAGTTATTCCACATTTTGTTGAAGTATTTACCATAAACCTGGTCAACTTTACCTCTTTACTTAGGAAGCTCATTTAAATCACATCTGCAGGTTTACAGTAGACTGAAGAACCCTGGATTTCAATTTTTATTGATCCTGCTTACTTTCCTATTTGGTGCCTGTCCCTTTAAGGCTGCAGACTAATTGGCCCATTTCCCAGCTGCCTCATCTGGCCGACCAGGAACTGGAGCTGTGAGGCTGCAGCTCCAGTCGACTCTAATCCTGTTAGAAACACAAAGTGAACAGAAGCTTTTCTCAACTCACAGCTACAAACGACAGTTTTTCTTGTTTAAATGACGCTTTTACAGATCAGTGGTTTGTTCTTCAGTGTGAGCTGAAATCATAGTCCAGTGGTTCCTGGAGGCTTCCTGCATGTTTTATTCTCTCCCTGGAGGTGGCAACGATCTCAGCAGGTCGATGTTCTCCTCAGGCCTCTGATGAACCATCATTTGGTCCTGGTGCCTTCAGGACCCACTTTGGGGACCACTGTCAGATGTTTTGGTTTTTCATTGTTTACAATGAGAAACTTAAAATCCCATAATGCTCTGCTGTGTGGGCAGGTTTGTTTACGTTTCATGAAGAAAACATTTTATTTTCTCCACTAATTTACAGATCAGAACAAACTTGAAGCTTCTCATCAGAAATTCCAGCAGCTTCTTTATTTGTGATGATTCACAGGAATATGATCATTACTGAGTTTTCAGAGAATAACAAGATGGTGTAACATGATGTAGTAAAACAGATTTAACCCTGCATTTGTGTTGCTTCATCAGAAATTGTCTACCCAGAATGCCCTGCTCTGTAGTCCACTTCCTGCTTTGGAGCGATCTGTGGTCCATTCAAACTGCACCAGTGTTCAGTTCAGCCAAACGCAGACTGAGGTTTGTAGGTGGACCAGAGTTCACACCTCACCACAGAACCAGACCTCCCAGTTGGAGCCGTTCAGTTCAGGAGGTTTAAACCACAGCTACTGGTTTCATGCATCAGATAAACCAGTTTACTCTCCAGAGATCTGGTCTACATTCAAAGAAAACTCAGAAATGGGACGACCTTGAATGCTTAAGGTTTGTTGTTCCTCTTCTAGTGACAGACTTTTCCTCAGAGGATGATGGTGAAGCTCTAACTCAGCCTGAAGGTAAAAGCCAACACTGTCTGAAAGCAAGCTGGACTTTCCTAAGATCAAGTAACATCCAGTAAATTAATCTTTTCTGCTTTAACTGAAACTTCTGCTGCTTTGGTCATGATCTGATCGGCGCTTTCCAGTTCAACCTGGAAACTCAAACTGAATTTCCCTGCATCATATTTTTTTACTCCAGTAATTTTAATCACAAACCTGAGGAATCCTTGACTTGTTACTAAATGAGAACAATGTGACATTCAGTAATCGCCTCTCTGCTGCTGAAGAGTTTAAATTAAATCTGCCTCTGAACTAATCTAGAACAGGAGCACCATCTAGTGGAAGAAAACGGGAAGTGCACATGCAGGTTTTGGCTCAAAACCTGCATCTATGTTCTGTGAAAATGGAGCTGGACTCCAACTATAGCTTATAAATCTCAGAACCTGCTGGAAGTTTTTACTTTTGCTATTTGAACCATTTTTTTCTTCTGCTTTTATAAAAGTTGATGCAGTATCTTGTTTTGAATGTGAGCTTTAGATTTACACCAGTGTCTCTTATAAGGCTCTGGATGCATGGAGATTTTAATATATTTTTATTGCAATAAAATGCCACCAAATAATTAGACTTAAAGTTTCTATAAGTCTTATAATTGTTGGGTCTTCAGTATTCCCAGATGTTAAAGCAGATCTTTCTCAGCTCTCCAGATAAAAAACAACCAAAGCACTTTGCTGATTTTTGGCAAATATTTTTTAGCTTCAGGAAAATGAGCCTTTACAAAAACCTTCCAAATGTAACGTCCCAACCAAGAGGGAAAGAAAACGGGCTTGTTGGCTTACCATCCAGAAACCACTTGCTGGATGTTTTATGCAGGAGGCTCCACTTCTGCTTTTCAAAGCTATGATTGTGTAATTGTGCATCTATTTGTATTTAGTGACAAGAGGCCCTAAAATGGCTCATTCTGAACTGAGCAGACTTGAATCTTTATAAATGAGTTATGAAAAACATGTGAAGGGCAGGTTTTGTATAGACCATAAACCTTTCGTAACCTGTACAAGGTGTATGAAAGTTGCCATTTTCGTCTCTTCCAGAAGCCAATGTGAGCACGTCTATCCAGGTGGACTCCACCACCAGAGGCTCTGCTGCTGCCTGGGCCGTCCTACCCGTCTGTAAGTCCAGCTGCTCCTCCTCTGAGGTCAAACATGAAGGTCAGAGCTGTTTGTCACCAGCCTCTCTGCTGCAGTGCTGCTGGCCATGGCTGCAGCCGGCGCCTACCTGATGTGGAGGAACTGGCAGCTGAAGAACCAGAAGAGCATGAACTTCGACAACCCAGTCTACCTGAAAACCACAGAAGAAGACCTCAACATCGACATCACGCGCCACGGAGCCAACGTGGGCCACACCTACCCAGCGGTGAGTCGACCGACCTGGAAACTCCTGCAGGTTGAATAGATCATTTCCTCCTGCAGGTCAGTTTTACTTAAAACTTTTCTAGCTTCATCAAACCCTCTAGTTGAAACTTTAAGATGTTTTACTATCAGGTTGTTCTCTACCCAAATAAGTCGGCTTTATCTCTTTTGTTTGTGTAAAAAGTCATCTGAATAGTTTTTTAAATCCTAACATGCTCTTGAAAATTTACCTGATGCAACAAAATTGTTTTTTTTAGTAAGACTATAATTATAAATCTCTGAACTCAGAAATTTTAAAATAAATATTGATGTGTGTTAAAATGCTCCAATTTCCTTTTTTTTTTCCAGATTTCAATCGTGAGCACAGACGATGATTTATCCTGATCAGGATTTGGTTTTTTGTCCTCCTCGTTTCCATGCCAACGGTTCACGGCAGCCCTTAAATTTCAACCACAAGCCTTCAGAAGTGCATCAAGTCCTGATCTGTGAAGAGGAAATGTTATTTATTATGTGAATACTTCCAGTTTTCCACCTTCACTCCAAAGTGTTTTTCTTTTCCTTCTCTGTCTGGCTGACCAGAGATCAGTTTCCTCTCTGAGGGTCTTTCTGTGTTCAGCCTGGACTGAAGAACTGAATCTTCATCAAACTGTTTCCTGGTTCTGATGTAAACCGGGTCAAAGTTCTCAGGTCTTAACGGGGAACCAAGTCTGGAGACTAAAAGACGAATATTTAATTATGAAACGGGATGTTAATATTTCTGATCATGCTTTGTGGCTAATTTTAGGGTTTCTTCTGTTAACTGCATTATTGCTGCTGAGGTCGCCATGGTTACAGCATTTGTAAATATATTTCCTCCCTCAGATGTGACTGTAAATCAGGACTCAAAGCACTTTGATCATGTTCTCTGTAAATAAGATTGTATGAACTGACTTGAATCCATTTCTTGCTCTGGCCGTTTCGTCACCAGAGTTCAGATTTATTTAAGGAGCAGAGGAGGAAAAACATGAATTTGGTAAAAATGACTATTTTGTATGTTTGTGCTGTTGCTGTGAACTTTTTATAGCCTTGTACAGTAAAGGATGAAATGATCTGTAACTGAAGGAACTGATTCAGACATTTTGAATTAAAACAATCTGTGTTAAATCTTTCTGGAATATTTTTGTTCTTGTGGTTTAATGTCGGAGTGAAACGAGTCAAACATCCAAGCAGTTGTAATGAGAAAAGCCTCAGGACCTTCTGGTTCACTTCCTTACCAAATCTACTTATGGTTCTCAAAGTATTTGATATAAATTTCCAGGGCTACAGGCATAAAATTTTTGTTTTATCCATGTTTTGAAAGTGTAATGTTGCTATTCTGGGTGGGAATGCAAACACACCCCACCAGTAAACTGTCTTATCCCAGTTGGATTTGATGCCTAAAGTGCAGAACCAGGGCAGCAGTAACCCAGTTGCCTCCTCTCTCCACACCAGCAGCTCCCACTCTGACGATGGATCTGCAGACCAACCCAAATGTTCATGCGAGTCCAGCTGGTTTTCCCAGTTTCATTCCCTCATTACCAAAACAAACTAAACTGACTAACTTGTTCAACTTGATGCACCAGTAGAAGCTTCATGGGACAGAGAGGCTTTTTTTTTTGGGAGGGATGGTGGGGGGGCTTGGTGGGGTTATTGTAGTCTGTAAGGCGGGCCCAGAAAATCCTCTGGAATCACTGCTTTAACAAATGATGGGCACAAGAAACGCCACCTTAACAGTAACCTCAGGATTGTCAGATTTTATTTTCCCTCAAAGTCCACTGAGAGACGCCTCTATGGAGAGCAGCATAGGTGGCTAATATTTAGCATGTTTAATATTTTAGCTTATGTAGTTAGAAGCTCCCAGATGAGAAGATCTGAGCATCTGGTTTGGTTGATCCAGAAGGTTCTGGACTCATCCAGAAACCCAGAACAACTGGACTCCAGTCTGACCTTCAACAGAACATTCTGCTCTAAATCCAGACGGGACCGCTTGATGTCTCTGGACCTGAAACATGAAGTGCTGTGAAAAACTATTTGGTCCTTTACAGATTTCTGCTGTTTTGCCTTTTTGTCCTGAAATGTTTCAGATCATCAAACTGATTTTAATATTTGAAGAAAAACTGATTAAATACAATAAACAGTTTTAAATGATTTTATTCATTAAAGGAAAAAAGCTCCAAACCAACCTTTATTCACTCCTTTATTAAATCATGAACTAACTGATTAAATACAATAAACAGTTTTTAAATGATTTTATTCATTAAAGGAAAAGATCTGAAAACCAACCTTTAATTATTCACACTCCTTTGTTAAATCCTGAACTAACTGTGATTAAACCACATTTTTATAAAGCTGAGCTGAACCTCCCAGTGAACTCAGACCTGATTATTACCTGCAGGTCCAATAAATTATTTTAACAGAACCTCTGATGGATAAAGATCTGGAAGCAACACATCATCTAAAAACCTCAGAGCAAGCAGAGAAACAAAGTCTCTGACATCCATCAGTCTGGAAACGGTTCCAGAACCATCTGTAAGGTTCTGGACTCCAGAGAACCTCAGTAGAACCAGGATCCAACATGGAGCAGTGGAGAACCTTCCAGGAGAGGCCGACCCACCAGAACCACTAAGAGCTCATTAAAGACTCATCAGAAGAACCAGAACCACAGCCAAGTTCAGAGGTATATATTCATTTATTTGATTTTTCTGTCATTTGAACTTTTACATACACAAATCAAAAAAGGAAAAAAAAAAAAAAAAACGTATAGAAATAACATTTAAATTTATGTCAATGGCAGAAACACAAACTTATTAAACCTCTGACGGATGAAAGACCCAGAAAACAGACTTAAAATCAGAACAAGAGAATCTTTCCTGTATTTTATTCTGAAATATTTACAAAAAATAGATAATTCTGCAGACAAACTCATAAAAAACTTAATCAAACCTGATATAAAATTATTTTTTACTATTTTTCAGAGTGAAAGAGTTTTAACGCCTCAAAACAATTATTCCATATCTAACTATCACATTTTTTTTAAATATTCATCCTGACATTGATATTTTAAAATATAAATATATAAAATATAAAACCTCTTAATTTTAATTTCTAAGCATTTTTGTTTACACCATTGAAGATACAAAATTATAGGTTTTGTATAATTAATCCTGTTTCAATCTCTATGAAAACATACAATTTTAAAGTTTGCACTGTAAAAAATGTTTCATTACTTGGATGAAAGTAATGCAGCTATCATTATTATTCAGACATCTTTCTTCTGAAGTATATAGACACGTTTAGAGTTGGTTTTACTCGAGTTTCCTCTGATCTCTACAAAATAATTAACATATATAATCCATGAATCTGAAAATGTGTTGAGTGAAAGAGAGACTAGAGATGAACCATCTGTTCATCAGTGAGAGAGTTTCTCTGACAGGAGGAAAAACTTTAGACTCTAATTAGCAAAGAAACACTGAAGAACCAGAACTGAACCAGACACCAAATCCAGGAATCAGAGGTTCAGTGAATGTGGTGTTGAAGGTGTGGAGGAGGATCAGTGAGTCAGAGGAGACTCTGTAGAAGGACAGAATGCCAGCAGGACAGTCCACATACACTGATACTCTGTTAGAGATGGAGGAGGAGAGACGAGTTTCTGTGTTATTGTGCCAGACAGAGTAACCATCATCAGAGCAGCTCAGACTCCAGGAATGATCATTATATCCAAACCAACAGTCTTCACTCTTTCCTTTCCTCTTGATTCTTCTGTAACTCACTGATACATCAACTTCTCCTCTCCACTCGACCTCCCAGTAACAGCGACCAGTCAGACCAGTTCTACACAGCAGTTGATTCCAGTTATCAAATCTGTCTGGATGATCAGGATATGACTGAAGCTCCTTCACACATGTCACCTTCCTGTTGTCTACAGACAGTTTGAGTTTTCTGCTCACTGTGTTTGTGTCGATGGTGAGTTGACAGGAATCTGATGGAGAGAACAAACACAATCCAGCTGCAGTTATTGATCATTTATTGATCTTTGATGATGATCCTGAATGAGTGATGTGACAGTTTGAAGATGGTTGAATGTGAGCTGCTTTGTTGTCATAAATCAGATGAAAAACACACTTACATCTCTTCAGTCTCCATGGACCTGG
>NW_006801007.1:9354-17781 GCF_000485575.1 Poecilia formosa | reverse complement strand
TGAGTGATGTGACAGTTTGAAGATGGTTGAATGTGAGCTGCTTTGTTGTCATGAATCAGATGAAAAACACACTTACACTTCCTCAGACCTGGTGTCAAGAATGGGCCTCCAGCAGGCTCCACCCTGAAAGGAGGGGGTGGGTCAGACCATCAGTCTCTTTCAGCAGCAAACATGGACATTACATGTCTCTCAGACAGTGCCAGTAACAGAGGGAGGCTAGGGGGGGCAATAGCTCCCCCTGGAAAAGTCATAGCACCCCCAGAATATATTAGATTTGTTTTTTTTGTTTGTTTGTTTTTTTCATAACATTACTTATATGTAGTTGTTGCAGCATTTTCATCAAGACACAAAATAGAAACAAATTATTATATACTGAGTAAAGAAAACAAAAACATTATGCAAGAGGATTTGAACTTCGTCTATGCGTATTGTCACTTCCAAGACATGATGCAGGCTCCGCCCCCATGCAGACTGAGCAATCCTCTCCCAATCATTCCAGGGTATTTGTCAGCAACTGACCAATCGGCTGTCACAATTTGTCAAAAAGTGTAACGATGCAGTGGATAGCAGCAGTCAATCATAATGACTGGCAGCTCTTGGTGTAACCGCAGATTTACAGCGAACACTTTTTACAAGGTAAGAAGATTAACGTTCATGTACTTTATAAGTATGATTAGAAAGATAACAAATATCACATTATGGAGAAGGTATCCCAGGTGAAAAATAAGTATACTTTAGTATACTTCAAACATACTTAAATTTATGAGAGTACACTTTAAGTATAGTATTTATTGAGTGTACTACCTATAAGTATATCTGAAGTATACTAAAAATACACTTGTACCAATTTCAAAATTAGTACTGTAAACAAACTTAAACATAATTGTACCAAAATACACTTTTAATATATTAAATAAAAGTATACTTTAAGTGAACTAAATATGAATGAATATGTATGAACTTTTAAGTGCCTTAATAATCTTTTATTATTTATTAAAATTGCATACAATAAAAAAGGATAATCATGATGTAATTTTTAAGAAAGTGCCCAATCAATTTTCAGATGTTTGATGTAAAACCTTATAATCAACGGCATTAGCTCCAGTTCATACTCCAGACCAGATGGTGGCGGTATTGCACACTTTCATTTATTTAAAAAACGCCACAAAGAGAAGAAAAAACTTGAACGCAGGGAAGATAACAGACGCTGTTCAAATAGTTACTAATTTTGGTAAATTCAAGCTGGTGACGTCCTAATCCGAGTTAGACGACAACACAACGGGACAACAACCGATGGAATTTGTTTTTTCATTGAGGAGCTAGCTACATTTTCAACAACAAAATCTGCTGTTACAAACACTACGTGCTTAATAAACATGATTTGATTTAAAGGTAACTGGAAATAATTTTTCTCTTCTTGTTAATCTAACATTTATCTTTCTTTTTTTATTCATTGTTGACTTTCAGGGCCCTGTGATGGACTGGTGACCTGTCCATGGTGAACCCTGCCTCTCATCTGATGGCTGCTGGAGATGGGCACCACCAGCCACCCTCACCACCCTGCAGGTATCAGTGTGTTCAGATCATGGATGGAAAGATTTTAAGGTCGTTTGTCTCCTTAAGTCCAAACTTAAAACAGCTTCATAGTTAATGCCAACATCAACTGATTCTATGACATTCCTGACTATTGTTTTCTACTCTAACAGAAACAGGCAAAGACACCCAGAAATGTTTTTCCACCCCAGGCATCCGGTCATCATCAGTTCTTATGATGTCACATACATGGCGAGTCCACAACGTCTTGAAATTGTAAGTATTATTTTTTTATTTGCCATAAAAAATAATGTTTAAGCAATTAAACAGAGAAATGCTTTCTCTGTTTAATTGCTCTATTGTTCTTTTTTGTAGGTTTCTGTAAGGTGCAGTGAACTGGAATGTTCTGTCGTTGATCCTCACTTTCATGTTTTATTGTCACACTTAAATTTTCATGTTCATGTGTTCATTTTGATGTGTAAACTGATAAGTTTATAATGTTTTGATTAAAGTTTTAAAATGTCTGTAATAAAACAATATTTGAATTACCTTGGGCATCTTGTGTAATTAAACTTTTCATGTAATTTTAGCCTAAAACAATGTAAGTATTGTAGTGTAGTTATGCATGTCATGTACAAAATAGGTACGTAGGAATAAAGACTTTCATGAGTGATTAAAATTGTAGTTTATGATCAATAGCAGGAAATCAAAAATGAAAATTAAGTGTAATTTAAATACATTATTAATAGTATATTTAAAATATATTTGAAGTAGGCTATATTAAATGTATATATTTTTAATATAATTCTGAGACAGAATTATTACACTCAAAATGTAATAATTATATCAAAATATAATAATAAAGCTCAGAAATATATTTAAAAAGTATACTTTAAGTACCCTAAGTACACTTGAAGTTGTTCCAAAAAAGTACATATAGTATACTAAAATATACTATTAGTTGTAATTTAATACTATTTAAATACTACTAAAGTATACTAAGCACAAAATTAGTTGTTCCAAAATAGTACAGTTGAAGTACATCAAAAAAAGTATACTAAAGTATGTTAAAATTTAGTATACTAAAGTGTATTTTTTTCCATCTGGGTAGCTTCTAACCATCAGTAACCATAGAAACAATGCCACGCCATCATGTAGCCTAGCTAGGCTTGCCACCCGTCGAGGTCTTGTGAGAAATTCTGCCCCCTGTGTCGAGAGCGCGCATTGCAGCCAGAGAAGTGGATTCGGCGGATCTGACCATTTTCACGGCGCTTCTGATCGATTTCTCGGTTAAATCTACTCATATAATCATGTCAATGTTGAAACTTTCAGTTTAATCGGCAGCTATCAAAATAAAAATACATAAATAAATAAACGAGGTCTGGTGTGGAGGTCTTTTTACGCTGTTTTGTGTTATTTTAAACGCGAAGTAAATTGATATTTTTTTTTTCAGCTTTTGACTCGTAAGCCTGACAAATAAAAGTCAGTCAACAAACACAGGTTCCCAACACGAAGTGTGCATTTATAATTTTACATTTCTGATAAAGGAGGAGGGAGGCTGGCCGATAGCAGGGCACAAAAATAAAGACTTCCTGAAAAGATCAGAGTGTAAACCTTTTGGTCAATCCCGTTCTAATGATAAATATGACAGATTACTGGATTAAGGAAATGTCTAGTATGCTATCACACATAATTTTTGAGAATTTGGAAACAGTTGCTTTTTATTTCCCAAAGTTATGGGGGGAGGAGAGGAGAGAATGGATATTTCAGCAGCCTGAAATAATATGTTCCCCCTCTATAAAATGGAAACAAATTAATTTACCTGCAAGTCTTTTACTGTGTTAATTCCCCTCATCATCAACAAGAAATCCTGCAAGTTTGAAAACATTTTCTCTTTATTTGCCAAAGTTAGGATGGGGGAACAAAATATTTTAACTCTTTCAGCCACCTGAAATAATATGTTCCCCCTACATAAAATGGACATGTACAGTGAATTATTTTCTTTGTTACCTAAAAGTTGAATCATTAAATGAAACTGTTTATTTCAGCTTGCAGAAAAACTCCTTGCAAAAGAGGTTGTGGATTTTCCTGTTTCCACTGCGGCGTCTACAGCATGAGGTTGGACATTGCTGAGAGACTTATTCTTAACAGTGGTGATTATATATTTCTTATTTTGAGTGTTAATGAAAATTTTTATCATGACTATAATTTGTATGTTTTGATAAAAAAATATGTACTTAGCCAAAACTTAATACATCAACATGTGAAAACAGTTATTTAACAAAATTGTTTGTCTATAACTTAATAATTTCATTTCCTGTAGTTATTAAAAGTAGATGCAGTTGAGGGTCAAGAAAACCACCAACATCCTGCATATGTACAATATTAGAAAAAATTAAAAATGCTACACTTCAAATCTGGACTAGATTATTCTCCACTTCAAGAAGACTCTTTATTACCATGTTTGCGATTTGTGAAACCTTTTTCTGATTTGTGAAACTTCACTCAACAGACCACTGCAGAAGATCTTTCCTTCCTTGAGCCATCACCATTTGCAATAACTTTGAAGAATTAATGAGTTACACCAACATTTAACTTCCCATTGGGATTAATAAAGTGGTTTTGAATTAGAATTTAATTTGAAAAAGACTGCATGGAACAAGTATGAATGGTGATCTGATCTTTATTGAAGTCTCACAAATCACTTAAAGGTTTAACAAATCCCAAACATGGATTAAAATATTCTGCTATTAGTTGAGAATAATTTAGCCTAGCTTTGAAGAGTCTAGGTGTGAGTTTTGGAGTTGGAGCAGGTCTCATGTGACACAGATCCAAAAAACGTCTGAAATTAACCTTTATTGAAGTTTAAATTACTATACTTATTTAGTTATTGACAAACAATTTTGTTAAATAACTGTTTTCACATGTTGATGTATTAAGTTTTGGCTAAGTACATATTTTTTTTATCAAAACATACAAATTATAGTTATGATAAAAATTTTCATTGACACTCAAAATAAGAATATTAATGTTATAATCACCACTGTTAAGAATAAGTCTCTCAGCAATGTCCAACCTCATGCTGTAGACGCCGCAGTGGAAACAGGAAAATCCACAACATCTTTTGCTAGGAGTTTTTTCTGCAAACTGAAATGAACAGCTTCATTTAATGATTCAAATTTTAGGTAACAAAGAAATTAATTCACTGTACATGTCAATTTTATGTAGGGGGAACAGATTATTTCAGGTGGCAGAAAGAGCTAAAATATTTTGTTCCCCCATCCTAACTTTGGGAAATAAAGAGAAAATGTTTTCAAACTTGCAGGATTTCTTGTTGATCATAAGGGGAATTAACACAGTAAAAGGCTTGCAGGTAAATTAATTTGTTTCCATTTTATGTAGGGGTAACAGATTTTCACAGGGGAACAGAATTTCTCACAAGACCGGAACCGTCCTGTATTTTACTATTAAATGTAGCGTCCCGTATTGGATCGATACGGAACGCGATTTGTTCCGCATTCTACAAATGTGTATGTGTAATAATTTTTAAAAAGTGGTCCACGAGTACTTTATATAGTAGGCTGCCCCAGTCATAATATAAGATCATATAATATAATATATTATGTCTATGTGCCCAACGGCTTTCTGGGTAACACAGACCAACCGACACGCCGCCGCTGCAGTCGTCGTCGTCCCCCAACCTCCACACTAGGACGACGCGCATTAGAGGGTCCCTCATTTTGATTTCTGAAAGGTGGCAACTCTAAGCCTAGCCTGTTTGGAAAAAAATGATTAGCGTCTCGTCTTCTGTACATTTTAAGGCTGCTCTAGGGAAACGTTGTTTATGACATGGTGACATGAATCATGTGGTGTGAATTCAGGCAAAGTCGGTAATTTGATCAACACGTCAGAAGGGAGGAGGTTCAGGTTGGTTTCTAAGCTAGCTGTTTCAGGCTTCTGAAAATACTGTTTGAGCCCCAACCAGGTGAGTTATGTTCACAGACAAATTAGCTCGACTTAAACAAGTAGAAGAATAAACTGACACAAACAACTTGGAAAAACAACTTTAGCCGCTCAGTTCAATACTCCGATTCTCACTTCTTATGTACATCATGGCGCTTCGAATGATTGACGCAGTTAAAAAGGTTCAATACCAGAGTCAATACCCTTTGTCATAAATGCTGTTTTAACCTAAACAATGTAATATATTATCTAGCAGTAATCTGGCTACTGGCTCAAAGCTTCATGCTGACGTCAAAGTGTCAAATAAACGCAAATCAGTCTGATTAAAATAACAATACTAATGCGTGTGTGTTGATAACTATAGGAAAAGAAAGATCCATCCATCCAAAGATCCAAATTTTGAAGCTGCCACTGGTAAAAAATAACAGCACTAATTTTAGTTAAACTGTCATAAGAGATATTAAAAAAAAGGCTTAGAATGTCAAGTCATATTTTCACCATGTTAGTCATTAATTTATTAATGCCTTTGTTCCAAACTAAATATTTCTCTTCAAACTAAATGTTTCCCATCAGACTAAAGACGTTTCTCCTCTTCCTCCTCTATCAGACCTTCTCTGCTCCTGCAGCAGGTTTCTTCGTCCCTGAGAGCTTCCAGTCTCCAGTCTGGATCCTTCAGTCCAGCCGACAGCAGCTTCACTCCTGAGTCTCCTGGATGATTGTAGCTCAGGTCCAACTCTTTCAGATGGGAGGGGNAGCTTCACTCCTGAGTCTCCTGGATGATTGTAGCTCAGGTCCAACTCTTTCAGATGGGAGGGGTTAAAGGTCAGAGCTGAGGCCAGAGAAGCACAGCCTTCCTCTGAGACCAAACAGCCTGATAAGCTGCAGACACACAATTCATCACATGATGAGAAGATGAGAACATTGAGGTAGAGCTCAAGGTCTGAACTGGACATTTATAGGAGAGGGAAAAAAAACTCACGAAACTGATGCTTTACAGGTAAGAATAAAAAATACTAATAACACTTTATTTCGATCAGTGGGTAATTAAAATCAAGATTTACTACTTGTAGAAAGGATTATAAAATCTAACAACTGCTGGGAGGAAGGATCTGCAGTAATGCTCCTTTGTGCTCCTAGGATCCAGCAATCTGCCAAATTCCTGGAATTACAATGTCAGTAACCTTTTAAATACTCTTCTTCTTGATTCATTCCACAAACCCGGCCATGTTTATGTGTCGAGGTTTAGCATGGTTAACCACTTCATTATAATCTACAACTGAAATACCATTTACTTTTACATCATCTCTGACAGGAGATAAGGGACGGAAATCTGGTTTCACCAGGATTGGTCACATTGTACCTGAGAGTCTCCAGGTTGCAGTTTGGACTCTTCAGTCCAGCAGAGAGAAGCTTCACTCCTGAATCCTGCAGGTTGTTGTTACTCAGGTCCAGTTCTCTGAGACTGGAGGACTGGGAGCTGAGAACTGAGGACAGAGCTTCACAGCTTCTCTCTGAGAGGTTACAGCCACTCAGTCTGAGGAGACAGGGAGGAAAATCTGGTATTAAACAATTCATCAAAACATAAGTTTTAATTTCCAGTCAGCAATGTTCTTGGTCAGATTGAAGCAACTGTCTTATTTTACACATCTTTGTTGTCTTTTGTTGTGACCTGGTTCATTTTATAGTTGGGCCTCCAGCATTGAGAGACTGAAATAAAGGCAACAAGGAGGCTGGCAAGAGAAATATTAAATTTCACAATTAACTGAATTAATCCAGTTTTAGTAGAAAGAGGAGTTTTGCTGCTAGAATATGTAACACATCAGGTCTGATTCAAAGAAGATCACGTTTCTGTTCGGTTCTGGGGTTTCTTGGGGCGGCTGTTCATTTTATTCCCCACTAGATGGAGTCCGAGAGGCGGCTGACCAGTGGGCTCCGCTATGACGTCATCCTCACACCGGGGATAAATCGTCTCGTTACCGGCAGCTTAAGAGAGGTGGAACGCCGGTATTTTGACACCAGAGTGTCAACCTTTGATGGAACCTCTAAGCCACTCAGAGTTTGCGCCGAGTTATCTCCTTGTGATTTTTGCTCTTCTCAGGATTCCTCTGGATCTGGTTCCAAGTTTTCTGCCCACTCCTTGTGACATCACGGGAAATTACCCCATTGATGCCCGAGCTCCAAGACTCGCCTGTATCTGTTGTTTCTACCTGCCATTCTGGACTTCCGACCAGTCGTTCCACCGACTCACTCCTGCCTTCAAGTGTAAACCTACCTGTCTGTCCTCCAACGCCGCTCACCGTTCCTCTGCCAGCCGCTCAGCCTCGCTGGTCAAATCCCCAAGCCCAACGGAGAAGGAATCCCAGAGGCTTTAAAGAACCTCAGGACCAACATTGCTTCTCCCACGCCGTTGATACACACAGCTCAAGTAAGTTAGTAAACTTACTGCCAACAAATCATCTGAATTCCGACAACCTTGAACTCAACATCTTCCCCATTGTCTCCTCAGTGCGCCGTGTGCAGCCGTTCAGTCCCAGGACCCGATCCACATCTGATTATTTATTCTTTGTAAATAAACTTTATATTTTTCATTTGTCTCTGGTTGCGTTTTTGCATGTGGGCAAAATCAGTAAAGCCCATCGTGACAATTTCCAAACGTCCTTTAATCAAACACCAAAGGACGTTTGGTCTCTTAACTTATGGACTGCTAAAGGATAACATCAGGGAGACAATGCACCATTAAACTGAAAACAAGTATATTTACTTCATCATTAACATTTCTATCAACAATACCTGCAGTAACAATGTGTGTCCTTACAGAGCTTTGTTGGAGGCTTTAACCACTGGCAGCAGCCTCAGAAGAGCCTCCTCTGAAGCAGAGTATTTCTTCAGGTCAAACACATCCAGATCTTTTCCTGATGACACTAAGATGAA
>NW_006801007.1:8789-9139 GCF_000485575.1 Poecilia formosa | reverse complement strand
TTCAATCTGTCTGACCTCATGTTCATCATTGACCTCTCCAGTCCCTCCCTCTGTGATGTAGAGCTCTGTGTAGATCTGGTTCAGAAGGGTTTGACTTCCTGCTTTAGCAATCCCCTCAAACACAGACTGGAACTTCTTCTTCAGAACAGATTTAAGTTGATGTTGACAAACTGCAGGAAGATGTTCTAAAATAACACAAAAAGTAAAATCAGGAACAAAAAAAAATCATTTTCTGAAGATGATTTAAATAAATGTGATTCCATTTCTTCAGACATCAGTAAATGTGTCATTTATCCATCAACAATGAGGCGAGACCAGCACATCCACCCCACAAAGCTCCGAAGGACAAA
>NW_006801007.1:0-8237 GCF_000485575.1 Poecilia formosa | reverse complement strand
AACCAGGAACAATCAGGAAGGCAGGAAATATTCATCCAGCAGGATTCACAGAGGAAATCACCAAGAGTTTCACATTAAAAGTCCTTAAGGCAGAAAAACAGAGTATGATTCCTTGAAATGAAATTGGGAATTTATTAGTTTACCAAAGCAACAGCTGTTCAAGAAAAATACACACTATATGAGCACACTTACAACGCACGTTCTTGTTTTGAGGACTAACTACTCTCGGTCAATCCAAAATGTTAATAACCTCTCAAACCTGAATGTCAAAGAAAGTAAAAGGAAAATTCTTGATTTTCCTTAGACAATATATGTGTGTGCAGAATTATTATGCAACTTAATTAAAACTGAAAATTTTCCCATCTGACTTGTTTATTGTTTATTGTCATCAACTCAAAATTGACAAATGAGTGTGCAATACCGCCACCTTCTGGTCTGGAGTATGAACTGGAGCTAATGCCGTTGATTATTATGTTTTACATCACACATCTGAAAATTGATTGGGAACTTTCTTAAAAATTACATCATGATTATCCTCTTTTTTTATTAAATAGTAAAAGATTATTAAGGCACTTAATAATTCATACATATTCATTCATATTTAGTTCACTTAAAGTATACTCTTATTTAATATATTAAAAGTGCATTTTGGTACAATTATGTTTAAGTGTGTTTATAGTTCTAATTTCAAAATTGGTACCACTGTATTTTTAGTATACTTCAGATATACTTATAGGTAGTACACTTAAAAATTAGTATACTTAAAGTGTACTCTCACAAATTTAAGTATCACCTGGGATCTCATCCCTATTTTCTGATGTGACTTAATGATTATGCATTTTAAACTGCACTAATTTTAGCACTTTTATTATTAATATTCTACTGTAAAACTAAAACTGTAATATTAACATGTTTTGCCGCAGCTTACTGATAAAGTTCATGAAGTGGTGAAACTAAAATACTGGCAGCTACAGACAGCATTATTTAGTTTCACCAAAATAACAGTAAATTACTTAAAATGTTATTATTAATTAATTTAGCTGCCAGCAAATTACTGGCAGCTAAATTCACCAGAATTTTACCATTTTTTAGAGTATCTATACTTTGTAAATATACTGTCAAAATAAAATAGGGTGCATAAAAGTTAAATTTACAATAAAATACTGGCATCTGTAGCTGCCAGTATGGTAGCTACAGATGCCAGTAGCTGATTCCCATCAGAACCAGTCCAATCCTCCAACATGTTCCTGATCATTGATCCTCCTGAATAAATTCCAGCCTTGCTTAAAGAGCAGAAAGATCTGATTCTGAGACAAACATGTTGGTTTAAATGACTGAGAGAAGTTTGATGATCTTAGTGTTGAGCTCTGACATGGAGAAGAACAAGGAGTCGTTTCCACTCTGACCATCCAAGGAGGATCTGATGGAGCTTCATTCAGAACCAGATGGTCTGATAGAGACCATCTGGTTCTGAATCAGATCCACATGATATTTAGTTTAGTTTAACTGTAGAAATGGTTGATGATCCGCCATGTTGGATGATAATTAAACCTCAGAGATGAAACTGGAATCTTGAAGTTCATAAAAATGTTTTCTTTCAGCATCAATCTGTCTGTAGTCAGATTTAGAGAATGATCCAAATATTAACCTAGAAATGAAATTCACTGCTGCACTTTTTTGTGTCTTAAATTCATATTAGACAAAATAAATGAGTGTTAAATTTTTTACAAATTAAGTTGATGCAAAACAGAATAAAATGCAGTTAAATGTAAGTGTGTCCTTATTGAGGTCTCTGTTCTTTGCATATATTTTAGAGGTCAGAGCAGAAAAGTGAGTTGATTCTAGTTAAATATCGTTTTCTCTTATTCATCAGCAGTAATTGTTTAGTTATGGTGTCAGTAACTGGCCAGTAGAGGGCAGTGTCGCTATATGAATGACAGTTTAATGCAGTGCTTATCAACTCCAGTCCTCAGCCCCCCCACCCCCCACCCCGTTCTCTGCATGCTTTAGATGAGCCTCTATTCCAGAACAGCTGATTCAGATGATTGTATGATCATCAAGTGCTGCAGAAGCCTGTTAATCACCCAGAGATTCATTCCAGGTGTGTAGCAGAAAGGAAATACCTAAAACATGCAGGACAGGGGGGCCTGAGGCTTAGAATTGAGAAACACTGGTGTAATGGATAAAAACTGTAGTGATGTGGGTTTTTGTGTGAATTTTTGTGTTAGTTTTGTCCCTCTGTTGTCTTGTCCTCCCTCTGATAGTCCCCAGCTGTCTCCTGTTTCCCTGATCATTCCCTTATGCATTTAGCAGCACCTGTGTCACCTGCTCCTGTTGGATCCTAGTTGCACATGTAATTTTACAGCAGGGACATGTTGGAGGATCGGACCGTCATTAGTCGTCTCACTGTCTAGTTTAAGTTCCAGTGTGTCTGAGATCCTAGACTCATCTTTCACCTGTGCTGCCTGGTTTTCTGTACACTTCTGTGATTATCATTAAAACCATTATTTTTCACTACAAACTGGGTCCAGTTGCACCTATCATATCATCACCAACACCTCATTTCATGAAAGAAACATCAGACTTTGAGACTTCTGTTAACCTCTACATTTTCTATTGTAGAGGTCATAGCAGTGAGTTGAATCTGGATAAATATTTTGATTTTTGTTATTCACCAGCAGTAATTGTTTCCATAAGGCAGAGGTTCCCAAACTGTGGGGCGTGCCCCCTAGGGGGCCATTGCCATTGCAGGTGGGCTTCTGGATGAAAAAAAAAAAAAACATGAACGCTGTATGCGCTGGGTTTTTACCTTAAAATGGCCAACTCTGTTATTGGCTGTCAATTTGATACATATCTGTGTCCTGTGTCACTTTTATCAGTTAAAACTGTTAACATGTGGTAACCTGTTTTTCCGAGCCGCCTTTAAACGCAACATGAGCGCTAAGACGCTGGGTTTCCACCTCTGCGGCAGCGAAGGAGACCTGCTGCTGCTGGGCGGAGCTACAGGTGTGTTAGAATTACAGCAGCAAACCAGCAAAACGCAAAGAACTTTTCACAGTTTTTCCCTCCAAACTAACCGACTGAGTTGAGTAAAGCTGCTGGATGCAGGTAATGTTAGCTAAAAGATGACTAGCTAATGTTAGCTAAAAGATGACTAGCTAATATCAATACAGAACCTTAAGCTTGTTAACAAGTAACTTGTAGGCTACCGATGTTGTCTATGTTCAGCTACATAGATTCATTTTGCCCCCCGAAAAATTGATTCCCCCCCCGTTTGTCTGGAGCCGGGCTAAGTATAACAGGGAGTCTCTAAGAATCCACCCCCCTTCGCTCACACGTCATTCAACCAGACAGATATTTGTAAGCCATAGGGGGCCCAGAAATAGTTTGGAAACCACTGGGGGGGCCCAGGAGAAAAAGTTTGGGAACCACTGCCATAAGGCATCAATAACTGGCCAGCAGGGGGCGGTGTCGCTACATGGATGATGGTTAAATGGATCTGAGGGAAACATCAGATTTTGTGATCCTCTGTGAACTAGATGGACCTGGAGATGCTCTGGGTTCAGACTGAATGTAAACGGACCTGATTTATACTCTGATGTTCTTCCATTAAATATTGTGGTATTAATGATCCAGTTGGTTTTCATTGTCTCCATGGCAACATGCTCCTTAA
Organism: Poecilia formosa; assembly: GCF_000485575.1. Lineage (NCBI taxonomy): Eukaryota > Metazoa > Chordata > Actinopteri > Cyprinodontiformes > Poeciliidae > Poecilia > Poecilia formosa. The sequence goes on along the minus strand of NW_006801007.1, from coordinate 4,564 downwards.
TGAAACATATTACCATGGAGACATCAATGTCATTTATGTAATACATAACAAAAGAAAATAACCTGATATTCAGTCTACTGTTTCCATGACAACAGAACCCAACATAACCTGGTATCATCACATGGCCTCTTCTGTATCCTGTGAGACAGCTTTGACTGATGGACCGACCCACCAGGCTATGTCTGCATGTTCACAGTTAACAATAGTCACCCCACTGCTGCCAGTTCAACAACTTTCTGCCTAAATTCAGCAACATTTCAGACAAAAACATTGGTATCAGCAGGTTATGCTTTTTAAAAGAGCGGTAATCTACAATCGGCCAGAGAAATGGAATTAGTGCACCCCTAATGAAGCCTGAGGGATTATAGTTTAGTATTTAATACAATATGTTTAATCAGCAGGTATTGAAGCTTACATTTATTAATTTAGTATAATCTTCTATAATATGATGGCTCTGCTGCTTGTAGAATATGTTGTGCACATGAGCATTGATTTCCTGGTCAGGTTGACGGTACAAGGCCTGGTCTGAACCTGCAGCAGTAAAATCTTGGAAATAATAACTCCTTATTAGGAAGCCTGACTGATAAAGCGAAACTATTGAAAATAACTCAAATCATTAGTTATGCCAGCAGGAGCTGCGGTGATATTCCAGAAGAGGTTTTAGTGCAGCTTAATGTTTGGCTTTATTCTGTATAACTGCAGGTATTAAGAATGGAAACCAGATCTGACTGAATCTTTGTGTGAATTTTTCTGTCAGCTTTCCAAAGAAATCTTTGATTTTATTAAAGTTTGGTTGATTTTAACTTGCTGATCATGAACATCACAAACCTGGAGGAAGATGGTTAGACATCTTTAACAAGACATGTTACCATATGCATTGATGGAATGGAAATAAAATAACCTGGTATTCAGTCTAACGTTCCCATGGCAACAGAACCCAACAGAACTTTGTATCGTCTCATGGCCACAATGACAGATAAACAGATCAGCAGTTAGAAACAGCTCACCTCTCTGATGGTGGAGATCCAGGAGATTTAAAGTCAATGGGACGATGCTTTGACCAGTCGCTCTTCAAGGACACACAGCTGCGTCCTGGTCCTGGTCCTGGTCCTTGTTCTGGTCCTGGTCCTGGTCCTGGTCCTGGTTCTGGTTCTGGTTCTGGTTCTGGTCTGAGTCTCTGATGGATCCTGACAGAAACATGATGATTAAAAGTGAATCTGTTCAGTCTGGATGAAGCAGCAAAGAGGAGCAGCAGCAGCTTCATCACCACGTCTGTTTTGGCCTGATATAGTGAACGCTGTGTGAAAAGGGCTGTGGACAGTTAGAGATGGTGACCTCACCTCTGACCTTTGCTCTGGCTCTCATCTTCCCCACACAGAGTGGTTTTAGAGGGAGGGACTCCCTCCTCTCTGTCCTCACACTGATCCATGCTGCTGAATTCACATCAGCTCACACACACTTTCTAGCTTCACCTGCAGAGGAAACACACATCATTCATCTGCACATCAACTCTGATCATCCTTTACATCATTAGTGCTGGAAAAAGATCAGCTGCTCCTCCTCTGATTGGCTCTTCTTCTCTGCTTCATATCAGTGTCAGGTGAATGCAGTCAGACAGCAGAGAGGCAGAGGAAGCTGCATCTGCTGCTGCACTTCTACTATCAGTCCACTAGATGGAGACATGGAGCAACATTTACATTCACTGATTCAACCAGAACAACAGGAAGGATTTCAGTTAATTATTAATCTCTACAAGTGGATTAAATTAATCACTAAAGATAAACTATTTAGTAATTTGACTGAACTGAACACATTTTACTATAATAGCATTTAATTTTGAAAGGAAGCAAAACAAAATTGTTGACTTTAATGGTGGAGACCAGAGTTTGATACATGGAAAAAGAAAATCATGAATTAGTTTAAGAGAAGAAAAAAAAAAACACTGGATGTTCATCATGTTTGAATAATCATCAATAATCTGTAGATTAACCAACCTTCAAACAGCAGAGATTAAAATTTGATCTGAAATTAGAAGTGAACATTTTTTCCAAACATCAGAGAGAAAAAGAAATAGTAAAGTTCCTGAAGACAAAGTTCAAATAAAAAACAAAGCAAACTTACAGTTTCTTCAAATGAGCCAGAGTCAAAGAAAAATATGTGATCAACAAACTGAGGCCCAACTGAACCAGACTGGTGCCGCACCTTAACAGCTTAATCAGAAAGTATTCTGAGTAGAAATGAGCCCAAACTGGTTTGACTGGTCAGGCTGAGAAACTTTAGAGGAAAGTTTATCTGTTGACGTCTGAAGACATAAAATCTACTCATGACTCCCAGTTTTAACACAAACTGCTTTTATTCTGCTGGTCCAGGTTCTGCTCAGCTCTAATGGAACCAGAATCTATTTTAGCTTGGAACCAACTGGATTCTTAATTGGTTGGGATTCATCTCCCTCTGGTGGTGAAACTACAATCTGAATGATTAAACCCAGATTAAGATGTTTTTGAAGGATCCAAATATGTCAGTGATGGTAAAAAGTGATCAGAACCAGAACCAGTTCTACTGTTCATTTATCAGGACATGAATAAAGGATAATTTGTTCCTCAGCAGCTCTTAAAATGAGATCAATGCAACATGAGCACAGATTATATTGAGTCATTATTAATTGACCTGAACCAAAAAACAGTGAGTGAAAAACTAAGTCCATCCTTTCTGATTCCACAGCAGGTCAAAGGTCAGCATCTGCTGATCTGATAGAAATCTCTACTTTAACCACATTATCTCTTTAGCACTAAACAGCAATTATTGTACGGATTCGTGGAATTATGGTAAACAAAAATTAAAAACTAAAAAACCAGAACAAGACATGGCAGCTTGTTGGATGTTTGGAGGAGAGAACCTGAACATTCAGCCTCCAGGTTTTACAGCTGGATTCTGACCTCAGCAGCTGGAACAACGACACAGATGAAACCAGAGACTCCTGGAAAATGGATGTTTGGATCTGATCAGGTCTGCAGATTCACTGCCTGGGATTTATTCAGAAAATGTCTCAGAGCTGAGAAGAGCTGAGCTTCTTCAGACTGAATGCTGGGAAATCTTCACTCCTCCCATTCAGGGATGTTCATGTCAGCTCAATGTAACAAACACAGCAGGACTCAATCTAAATAAACACAAACACTTTCTACCTTCATGAAGGTAGAACGTTTACACTAATGATGTAAACTCTGATCATCCTTTACATCATTAGTGCTGGAAAAAGATCAGCTGCTCCTCCTCTAATTGGCTCTTCTTCTCTGCTTCATATCAGTGTCAGGTGAATGCAGTCAGACAGCAGAGAGGCAGAGGAAGCTGCATCAGCTGCTGCACTTCTACTATCAGTCCACTAGATGGAGACATGGAGCAACATTTACATTCACTGGTTCAACCTGAACAGGAAGGATTTTAACTCACAATTATTAAACTACCTGCTCCGTCAAAGATTAACTACTTAATCAGTCTGAATTAAACATATTTTAAGAATAATATTTTACTTTGAAATTGTTGTGTTTAACTTTAATGGTGAAGATCAGAATTTGATTCCAGGAAATAAAAACATAAAGCAAAACAAAGAAACATCAAGTCTTTATCGTGTTTGATTCCAGTTTATCAGTAATCTAATAATCCTGTAGTAGAATTCAAACAGCAGAGAGATTAAACTTTGAGTTCTAGTCAGTACTTGTCTGTTCTACAAACGTCAGAGAGAAAAATAAGAAACAAACTGTAATATTCCTGAGGAAAATTCAAGAAGTAAATAAAGAAAACTCACAGTTTGTTCAAACAATCCAAAAAGTTGAAGAACATCTGAACTGAGAACCAACAGAACCGCAGTAGAACCAGACTGGTACCACAACTGAACAGGTTAGTTTAAACTGAAAGTTTTAACAAGGAGAAATGAGCCCAGACTAGTTTGACTGGTCAGACTGACGATGAGTCAGAGGAAAGTTTATCTGCTGACTTCTGGAGACATGAACTCTTCTCATGACTCCCAGTTTGAACACAAACACTCTGCTGCTGTTATTCTGCTGATCCAGGTTCTGTTCAGCTCTCATGGAACTAGAACCTGTTTTTTTCTCACACTACAATATTTTGGTCGGACTTGCAAAAACCCCTTACAGAAAAAATTGGAATAAATATTGCTTTATCAAATTTACATATTTTGCTCATCTTTAACAATTAAACTTTTTCTTCAGATAGTGAATCTTATTATAATCCTAGCAAAATATTATGTCCCCAAGGTAAAATGGAGTTAAAAAATTCCCCTCTTTTAATAATTTCCAAGAAACGGACTTAACAATGTGCCTCTGTTGAAAAACTTAACTTTAATAATAAGAAACTGGTAAAAACTTTAACTCTTCTCCAAAAATTTAACTTCATCTCATAAGCAGATTCCTCTGTTTTTTGTTTTGTTTTATTTTTCTTTTTGCTGTAATATATCCTTCTTCATATGTATTCGAATATATTTTTGACACTTTTTGTTATGAAAACTATAACTGAAAAAAATGACACAAAGTTTTATTTTACCTATATA
>NW_006801006.1:43005-53587 GCF_000485575.1 Poecilia formosa | reverse complement strand
AACACATAAAATCAACAGAACAGAATGAGGTACAATTCCTTCTTTCTAACCTAAAAAACATAATATTCAATCCTAAGTATACAAGTAACCACAAACATTTTCCAAAACCCCATTTAGCATAAATCCTGAGTAATTTTCTCATACTAAACAAAACATTTCATACAGTTTTCAAATCCATTTATCATCGTCTAAATTAATTCTATCCAATACTAAACAAAACATTTTCATTTAATTCTAACAGTCAGAAATAATACAGTTTTCAATCAGAGCATGCTATCTATAACTAAGAAAAATATCTTGTAAGGTAAATGTTAGTGGTTTAAAATGTTCACACAACCCAGATGTTCACAGAAGGGTTCTGATCTCTTGTGAATTCGGCAAGGTCCTGTTTCCCAAGGTAATTTAAATGATACTGGCCTCTACCTTCCTGCATATGTTAATCGATGGCCTCCTGTCCTATGTGTTACGACCACAGGGGTCCAGGGAGAAGCTCTACAGATCACCCCATTTTCCTTGGTACATTTGAATACTTACCCAGCCATAATTTAATTTTAAATCACTAACAGAAACCTGTTCAAGTTTTAAAGATTTGTTCAAAAAGATTAAACTGTATTAAACACTAAAAATAATCATTTTTTCTCAACAGTCCCCCTTTTGAGGTCTGAGACATACAGACCTCACAAATAAACTGATTAAACCTTCTAATAGAGGAACCAAAAACTATTTAGTATACTAAAAACATTAGCTTAATTATATAACAGTCCCCCTTTTTAAACAGGACCCCCCAGCTCCACAACCCCCTCATCAGCAGCACCGCGAAAAAGCATCTGATAGGGAGGCGGAGCAGGTGGTCCACTGCTTCCCTTCTCAATTGAAACTGTAATAAGCCTAATAATAAGCGAACGGATACACGGAACACAACAGCATCCACAGGTGACCACAATGGCCACAAAAGTAGCCACAGAAACTAGCAGTGACATGACAATCCCTTTCCATTTACCAAACATAGTAGAAAACCACCTGTCCAAACCACCATCAATACCCAAATGTTCATGCATAGATTTACTCAAAATTCTCAAACCTTCCAATGCTCTAGTAACAGATCCATCAGGAGCTGTGTTATTAGGAATAAACGTACAGCAGCTCTCTTGGAACATAAAGCAGACCCCTCCTTTTTCAGCCAAAAGCATGTCCAGCGCCATCCGATTCTGAATTGTCATCAAAGAAGTAGGGGCTAACTGGTCCTTCAAACCTCCAACAGCATCCCTGGTCAGATTTGCTAGCCTCAAGAGATTATAATGGACATAATTAATCCTATCAACATTTTTATTCGGCGTGATAGGAAAGAAAGCTGAAACCACTGGTAAATTTTCAAAACCTGCTGCAATTTGATCAGCCAATTTATATTGATCCGGAACCCCTCTCGGCACACCGATAGCATCAATATAAGTAGGAGAATTAGTAGTCAAATCAAATGCAGTATCAGAGCGTGTATGACGCACCTGTCGCTTATTCCTCTGTGTCAGTGAGTTGAGCACCTGCGGCGGGCCTACAGGATCAAGTCTTTCACCCACAACCATAAGCGGGGCTGCAAGGCGAGTCATAGCACATACTCCAACAGTCCTAGGAGGAATTCGCACATATAATCTATCACCTCCACAAAAATAATAAAGTCCAGCTCTGGCCCAATGCCCAATTCTGGTCGCTGTCAAAGTAACATTACACCAATCACTAGAAATCTGCCCTAGATTAAAATCAGGCTTAAGATGAGTAAAATTAAAACACACATACAATCCTTTACCCTTAACCGGAAGAAAAGTTCCCGTTTGAGTATAGTTATTAATAGGTGGATATATTGTGGCAAGTGCAGTACAATTCATGGGTTCCGCCTCACTTGTTAATTTCAGCATGCAATTAAAACCCCAACTATCTCCCAAGTGTAGTGGGGCAGGTTCAGTATAAAGATGAGGTCTAGCTGTAGCACATGCAATGCAGTTCCCAATGTTAGTTTCTTTGGCCGTTTGAACCATCCAATTCAGCCACAAATTCCTGTCCTTATACCCAGTCGCTGTTTGAATGATGTCCAATGGTGTAACTGCAGTGTAGTCAATTTTAGCCGCATACTGATCAGGAACTTCAATTTCCATTTCTTCCTCTCCATCAGGTCTGACCAGATTAATTTTAATAACCCCAAGTGGATCTTTATCATCAATTGAGGCTCCTAAGGTTAAATAGACAGCTGAATCTGCCGGATACTTCTTAAAGAAAGAATTCTGCATTGAGGAAATGGTTAACACAAGAGGATTTTGTCCTTTTACTGGAGAATTTCCTATAGTCCCTCGTCTTATGGTGACCTTATCATATTCAGTGACATATTTATAAGCGTAAAATGGATCCCAACTTGATCCCACCCATCTGAAAGCCGAATTCCAAGTGGGACACAAATGTCGAAATCCATTCTCCTGAGTGATACAGTGTCGCTGAAAGGTCAGATCTCCACACAAATACAGGGGAGTATTCTGCCAGGATCGAGGGGTCGACCAGCAGCGACGAGTTACCTCACACAGGTCAATTTGGAAATCAGTTACAGTACCCAGAGTATAATTCAATTCAATTCCACTATATTTAGTGAGGCACTTGTCAACAGGAGATCTCAAGGAACGCTTCACACGAGCAGTCACATCTCCACCAGACAATCTGCGCTCGACAGAAATCGGTCGGAGATCAGATGTCTGAGAGGAAATGATTCCACCCGTGGATCCTCCTAAAGCCCATATTCCCAGCAGAATGAGTCCAAAAAGCACACCTAGCAAAAGCTTCCACTGCCAGTTCATGTGTCTTAAGCTGAACTCCATCACCTGAACCTTTTCAATTGTAATCCTGCGTTATCCAACAATTTAATACTCACCTGGTGAACCACAAAATTTTAACAAGTTAAAACTAAAACTGAAAAATACCTATTTTAAAATATAAGAAAAAAATCATAAAACCCAATTATCTCAAGACAAACAGAAACACGGTACAAATAACAACCCAAAACATAAAATACAAGAATAAAACAACAATATAAAAAATTACAAACTCTTTTTTTTACAATTCAATAATAGAGTCTCAGAGTTTGTGTCTTTTCTTCTTTGTTAGTCCTTAAAAAATATGAATTCTTTGTCAGGAAACGATACAAAAATACGCGCAAAAAGAAACGAAAGTTCTTTAAGAGTTCGCAAAAAGACGAAAACACGCAATAAAAAGACGATAAGTTAATGATGATCCTCTTGTAGCCTGATCCTTCGTGTATCCGTTTTCCTCCTTGGTTTTAAACCTCAGGTTTCCACCTGAGTGTCCGTTGCTCACTGAAAATTGGATTATTATGCCAATATAACAGTGAGTTTAAGGAGAGGGTGCAATCTCCTTTTCTCAGTAGAAGGACATCGGAACAGGATTATTATGCCTGTCCGAGCCTTTTAAGCCTTGAATTTCAGGAATATGAAGTGTTCGTGGCAGGAATCCCTGCTACACTCCTCCCTGGAACTGCAGATCTTCCTCCGCGCTGGGATGGGCCTGCAGATGCTCCTCGACCGCAGGTTGAGACTGTAGATCCTCCTGGATGCCTCGTAGCGTGCGTTGTGGCTCCTCAGCTGCTGTACACTGACTCCAATGAAACCAGGTGTCTCCTTTCCCTTGCAGACGGACCGCATGAGACGTCCTCTCCACGACTCGGTATGGTCCAGTGAAGCGAGGTTCAGACCACTTTCTTTTGATGACCTTCAGGCGCACCCAGTCAATTCCTGGAACTGGTCCTGAGCCTGGACGTTCCTATATCGTCTGATATTTTGCAAACTCCGCTGCCAGGATCTGTAACTCATTAAAGAAATCTTTATGAGATAAATGTGCAAGTTCACCTTTCCATCCTGGAATGCGGGTTGCAGGTCCTGGAAACATCCTTCCCGTCTGTAGCTCATATGGAGAGAACCCTGTTGATTGGTTAATGGACATTCGGACAGACATCAAAGCAATAGGCAAAGCCTCTACCCAATTTAATTTCGTATGTGCACACACTTTAGCCAATTTTTGTTTCATTGTTTGATTTAATCTCTCAACCTTGCCTTGTGATTGAGGGTGATATACTGTACCGAATGAATGCTTCAATCCGAGCATCTGCTCCACTTTCTGCAGATCTTGGTTCCTAAAATGAGTGCCGTTGTCTGATCTTACCTTCTCTGGAAATCCATGGGTCGGAATGTAATGATTGATCAGACACTTTATGACAGCCTTGCTGTCCTCTTTTTTTGCTGGCCACGCCTCTGGCCAACCCGAGTATGCATCCACACACATTAATACATACCTGTATCCTCTAACGGGTGTTATCATGTCTGTAAAATCAATAATAATTTCTTTACCTGGTTGTGTAGTCCAAAAGAAATGTCCCATTGGTGGTCTGATAGTTGGTTTTGCATTGTGTTGTCCACAAATTTCACATGTTTTCACATGATCCTTGACCATGTCCCTCAAAAATGGATGCCACCAGTGCTCTAGGTTTTTCAACATCTGTGTGATACCTACATGTCCGAATCCGTGAGCTTCCTGAAGAACCTGGATTCTCATATTAGGAGGAAGAATTACTTTACCATTCGGTCCCCGCCAGAGTCCATCATTGCAGATGGCACCTCTTGCTTTCCAGACAGATCGTTCTTCAGGTGACACGCCTTTCTGATGAAAAATAATTTTCTCCAGATGATTCTGTTCCATCTGCTCAATGTCGGTACTCACCATTAAAAGAGATGGCAGGTATCCAGCTGCCCTTTTAGCAGCCTCATCCGCGGCGGCATTTCCTGCTGCCACTCTGGTCTTGCTTTGATCATGTCCCTTGCATTTTATCACAGCAACAGATTGAGGCAGCAGTAATGCCTCCGCCAATTCTTTCATTTCAGTTTCATGTTTTATGGGCTTTTGTGCTGCAGTTATAAATCCTGCTCTAAGCCACTGAGGAAGTTCCACATGGACAGCACTGGCTACATAGGCTGAATCACTGTATAGATTCACCCTCATTCCCTCAGCTAATTTCAGTGCTTCAATCATTGCTTTCACTTCTGCTCTCTGTGCCGATTGGGCACCCTGTAGCCTTTCTGCCCTCAAAACCTGAAACTCACTGCCCAAATCTTCCACTATAGCATATGCTGCTCTCAATCCGTCTGTGTCATGTTTAAAACAGCAACCATCTGTGTAAAAATTTCTGACATCTTCACCTCCTAAAGGAGAAGCTTGTAGATCAGGTCTTATCTTTTCTTCCTTTTGTACTAACTCCTCACAGTTATGTGGCTGTCCTTCTTGCATCCTGTCAGCCATATTCACTCCGTTATGTACAAAAGTTATATTAGGTGATTCCAGAATTTTGCTCAATTTTTGTTGTCTCAATGTTGTCAATGTGAAGTGTTGTGAATTCACATATGCTACCACACTGTGTGATGTCATAACCTGCAATGGATGACCCATCACAATGTGTGCTGTTTTCTGAATCATTTTTCCTACACCTGCTGCATGTCTTGTACATGCTGGATGTCTTTTCTCCATATGATCTAGCATTGCGCTGACATATTGGAGAATTCTCCTCTCACCCCCTTTTTTCTGATACAGAACTGCATTAACTGTCAGTTCTGTGACAGAAACATCCAAATAGAATTGTGAAGAATAGTCCGGAATAGCCAACTGCACTGCAGCAGCCAATTGTTGTTTCAGAGAGATAAATGCATCTTCTGCCTCCATAGTCCAATTCAGAGCATGGTTGAGCTTACGAATCCCATGCTCTCTGACTAACGCCCGTAAGGGGTCCGTCAGTCCAGTATAGTTAGGAATATAATTCCTACTATATCCAGTCAAACCAAGAAAAGACAACATGTCCTTCACCGTACATGGTTTGGGGTGATTGAGAATCGCAGATTTATGACTGGCAGACATCTGAGTGCCTGTCCCAGTGATAATCCGCCCCAAGAAGGAAACTTGCTTCCTAGCAATTTGCAATTTAGATCTGCTCACTTTAAAACCCCTGTTAGCTAGGTGTAACAACAGTCGTCGCGTGGCCTCAATACAAGACTCCAACGTCTGTGCTGCCAGCATGAGGTCATCAACATACTGAATCAGGGTCACACCTTCTGGTAACACACAGTCCGCTAACTGTTGTTTCAAAACCTGATTAAAAAGCCCTGGGGAGAGAGCAAAACCCTGAGGCAAACGCGTATATCTCAGCCGCTGACCTCTGTAGGTGAAAGAAAATACATCCCTACATTCCTCAGCCAAAGGGAGACAAAAGAAAGCGTTAGCAAGGTCCACACATGTGAACCAAGTTTGAGAGGGATCAAGGTTAGTTAGTGCAACATGAGGATTAGGTACCGGCACCGTAGGGGTCAATAAAACAGAATTAATTGCCCTAAGATCATGTGCCATGCGGTATTTACCTGTCCCTTTCTTTTCCACTGGTAAAATAGGAGTGTTCCAGGAGGAGGTGGAAGATTCTAACACACCTGCCTCCAGAAGACCCCCAATAGTTTCTGCTATCCCCTCCTCTGCCGCCTGCTTGTGAGAATACTGTGACCTCCAAATAGGAGGGCCCGGTTGTAAATCAAAAGTGACAGGTGTAATATCAACAAGCCCCACATCAGTGGGACCTGTGGCCCACAAACACTCCGGCAGAGAAGTCAACATCGCAGCCGCAGTTGGATGATCAGTCAGCTCCCTGCCATGATGTCTAGGAAGTTGAACATGTTCCAAAACTACAGAATCCACAGCCGAACATTTTATTTTATACGTGTTTGTAGAAGGAGAGAAGGAGAGGTCAGGAGCAACAGTATCCTGCCAGTCTGAAACTGCAAGGGAGCGTTTTACCACGCCCCCCAACTCCATGGCCTGATGACCAGGATGCAGAGCCAAAGAAATATGTGGAACTGCTTCATCATGCATCTTATACCAGGCCAACTGATCCTGAGTCAGATTAACTGCAGCAGCAACACCCTCTGGTGCCACATAAATGTCCTGTGAAAGCACAGTCCAGTCACTACCGGCTAAATGTGCCTCAAACTGCTCCTGGTACCATTCAGTCTGGTCTTGATCATAAAACAAAGTGACATGAGGAAGATCAGGAGCTGGCCCATACGGTGCAAGCGCTTGGATCCAGGGTTTCCAAAGCAGAAAACAGGACAGGATTCCAGCATGGTCAGTCGTCTCTGGCTGTAAAAGACCCCAGTATATATCAGCCAGTCGTTCCTCAGTTTGCTGCAGCAAAAATTGTCCATGTGTATATACTTGAGAACAGGCATGAGAAGATCCGTCAGGAAAAGTGACAATTAGTCCATCAGGTCCACACAAAATAGTCGCCCCCAGAGCAATCAACAAGTCTCTCCCCAATAAGTTCACGGGTGATGAGGGGGAACACACAAAAGGATGTGTCACTTTTTGTCTGCCCACGACCGTGTGCAAAGGTGTGGAGATAGGCAGAGTTTGTTTCACCCCAGAAAAACCAACCACTGATATTGTCTGATCAGAAAGTTTCTGCAAAGGCATGACAACATTCATGGTGGAATAAGTTGCTCCTGTATCCACCAAAAATGGCAAAGATTGTCCATCAACTGTCACATCAATCAGGGGATCTGCCAATACTCCCTGATGCAAGTTCCTCTCCGGGGTGTGTCAATATTCTCCAGCCTGAAAGTACTGTCCAGGATGCTGCGGAAGCAAAACAGCATTCGGAGGTTGTTGTGGCGTTATGTCCGGCAACGCACCATCTTGAGCAGGAATCGGTGCATAGTGAGGGCACTGCTGAACCCAGTGACCCTCTTCGCCACAATAAAAACACCTGTCTCTCCGTGTCAAGCCTCGTCCACCCCTTCCTCGCGCACCTGTCCATGCGGGCACTCTCCTTCGTCCCTCACGCCTCCCTGAAACACCAGACTGCCAACGTGGAGCCGCATACCTATAAGGACCAGGTTGTGCTACTGCAGCAGGAGTCTGAGCCAGAACAGGAACCGATTGAGGAGCGGTTGCTAAGAGAGCTTTAGCCGCCCTTCGGTCCTGCTTTACAAGATGAAGCTTCTGTCTGGCTTCATCTAATTGGAGCTTTAGTAATTGTTTCTTATAATCCTCCTGCTCCTTCTCTGCGTCTCTCTCCTCATCCTGAGAAATCTGCAAATTATGCAACAAATGCAACTCCCATTTCGCATGGTCACACGATTTCAACTCCGGGTTTTGTCTCATCTTAGCAGCGACAGAGGGAGGGACACCTTCCAAAACAGCTTGTCGGAAATGTTCCCTCATTAATGTTGCACTAGTTGGATGAACCCCAGTTTGTCGTCTCCAAATGTCTATGGCTTTATCTAAAAACACTTTCGGGTGTTCTTTCGAGTCATAAGAAAATTTAGGAATCGCTGTGAGAGACACAGGGGGAAACATGTCCCTCAAGGCTGCACCCACAGGAGTCAGCACAGCCGAAAGAGGCGCGTGATCAGGCAGATTTGTAATTCCAGCAGAGAGTTCAACATTACGACAATTTGTTGTCGTTGTTGAACGACCTAAAATGGCTCTAAAATCCCCCAAAGCCAATGTTAACCCTTTCGTGAGGGAATCCAATTCATGTAGCCAAGTAATAGCCCCATCCACCAAAGAAGGTAGCTTTTCAATAAGGGTCTGTAAATCCCCAAAAGAGAATGGCTTGTATTTGTGTCCCTGTTGTGTTGCTAACAGTGGCATAACATGAGCAGGGGAGCTCTCAGAGGTTACTGATGCAGTCTCCGAGTTACCAGGTAAATTTGAAATACAAGAGTTCAAATTCTGTATATCACGTCGCAGTGTCTCCTCAAATTTCAAAAACTCTTCATGCACAGAATCAAAACCAGCAAATGTGGGGGGAGCCACATGCTGTGGTGTGGAAATGTCACGAGGAGAGGGACCAGAGTCACAATGCTGAACATGCAGGGGGTGGGTCCCATTATCATGTAACCTCGGAGTGGAAGCCAACCTCACAGCGCCCCCTTTATGTGGTGAAACAGATATCAATGAATCCTGTTCAGAAAGCGGGGCTTCCTCCACAAGACGGCCCACTAATTTCATATTCAACTTCAGTTGCACCTCCCCCTTCTCCACCTCTTCCGAGGAAGAGGCGGAGACAGAGGCAGCACTGTCTGTGTGACGTGTAATTTGAGCCACAGCTGGCAGGGGCGCAGAAGGAGGCTGGGAAAAACAAAGTTTTTCACGCTGCACGCGATCTGCCATCGGAAGGTTATCAGAAACAGAAGGAAAACTCATAAGGGATGCCGGGGGTGATGTCGGTAGCACAGGCGCCTCTTTAAACAGTGGGGAATTAGAAACCACAGGAGGAGGAACTCTCACAAGATCCCATTCCGCCGTGCCCGTGCGAACATCCAATAATGGATACAAGCCCGTGTAACAGGGAGCAGCATCACCACTATATGGAGGGGGAAATGGAGCCCCAGACGGACTGAGTACCTGTTTAGATGTTTTAGGGGGCACCTCCGGACAATCCACAATCTGGACGTTAAATGAGTCCGAAGTCTGCGTAACTGATCCCTTTTTATAAAGGTGATCTGTACCCTGCCAACTCACCAAAAGTTTAGCCCACAAATGCCTACGGCGTTCTGCCTCATTCAGCTTCTTCGTCGCAGACTTTCTGGTAAACAGACTAGCTCTGTCCTTCTCTACCTGAGCTGTATCCCTTTTTGCCACAGCTTGCTTTAAACAGGCATTCAAAACCAAACCCAAAGGCTTTTCAGATGTAAGTGGTTCACCCCGCTTGCGGACCGCATTTTCCAACATATTTTTCAAATCGCCCACCTTTACAGTAAGCGAATCCAGACCAAGCTGCTGATCATAAATACCAATTAAGACAGCAATCTGTTCCCGCAGAGTTTTCCACGGACCCAGACCGTAGGAATGACCAACAACATCACCATGTAATTTAGTGTCCATGATAACGTTACAATAAAACACAGCAAAAAATCAAATCAAAGCAGCACAAACAGCGGTTTACAAACACAGCGTACCAATTACAGCAATCAGCACACAGACACAGCCGCCAAACAGACAGATAACATGAAACGCGCCCACATACACATACACACAGACACACAGAGCTCTGCAGATTCACACACCACACTCCACAGAAGCAAAGCAAAAAACCGCACAAACAGAGAAAACAGCCCCAGACAACATAAAAGACAGAAATAAAAAGAAAAAATCAAAGGTCAGATGCCGGCTATAAAATGTATTATTCCCAGAATTAAATAACTTTTTTCAGTCCTTCAAGGTGATACAACCTACTTCAGTCCTTTATACTCCTGGCAACTCGATTCAGAGTCCCAGAGAAGGGTGATTCAACCCGTTTCAGTCCTTTTACTCCCAGAGTAGGGTGATTCAACCCGCTAGGCCTATTAATCCCAATCCAGTCCAATTATAAGTCCACTGGAGATGAGTCGCAATCTCCGGCTGATACAAGCCAATTCTAATACACAGAGACCCAAAATTCTTTTAAAGAGGTACGGGACGACTCTCAGGGCAAAGAATTCAAAAGAAACCCAGCTTT
>NW_006801006.1:16537-19629 GCF_000485575.1 Poecilia formosa | reverse complement strand
TCAGACCTCTACACAGTACGATGCAGGAGGAGGGTGGTCCTCATCATGAAGAGCTCCATCCATCTTGCACTCAGACTGTTCCAGCCGCTCCCCTCAGGAGGAGGCTGAGGAGCATCTGGAGCAAGACCACCAGGCTGAGAAATAGTTTCTTCCCTTCAGCCGTCAGACTGATGAACTCAAGCTGCACCAAATTCAGCTACATCTTACTTTTTAAAATATTTAATTAATTAAGTTACACACATATATAGTATAGAGTACTCCATTATTGGGGCCTGCCATAGCAATGCATAGGGAGGGCAGTGACTGACGTGTTGATCTGGGACCCGAGTTCCAATTTCGTACCACAAACAAGCAATTGTGAAATGGTATGACAATAAAAATCTTTGAATCTTTGAATCTCCGTGTGGCTGACAGAGAATAGTTTAATCATTTACTTAAAAACAACCCTTGAGGTTTTCAACCTCTGCTTCCTGTGACCGCTTCCTAACAGTCATCTTCCTGACAGGCAGCCTCTTCACAAGGGGTTTGTATTTGGAGTGGAGAAAAACAAGATTATGATTCAATTTCCCCAGACGAGGTCTTGGTTTTGAGACGTATGCATCTTTGACATTAGCGTAAAATAAATCCAAAGTCTTTGTTTTCTCAAGTGGAGCAGCTAACAAACTGGTGAAACGTTGGCAGTGTTGAAGAGAGAGGCATGATTAAAACCACCAGATAATGCCACAAATGTCTGTATTCTAGCAACAACCAAACTGATGACATCGCATGCATTATTGGCAACAGCTGAGGGTGGATTGTAAATAACTGGTAAAATAACACTGGTGAACTCTCTTGTCAAATCATGTGGATGGAAGCTTGCTCTCAAGAGTTCAATGTCTGGACTGGAGACATGACACTTCAAAGTAACATAAAGTGTTAAGTTAACCAACAGCCGTCACCATCTTCAATAACTCTTTGAAGAATCTGAATTAATGAGCTACAAAAACATTTAATTTCCCTTTAGGATTAATAAAGTATTTTTGAATTTGAATTTAATTTAAAATGTCCTGAAAGACACCATCTGTTGTTCAAAGCACTGCTAATCCGCCTCCCTTTCTTTTGCTGAGTCCTTGTCAGGGCTTGAAGTTCATCCATCTAGTTAGCTAACAATCTCTCGTTGCCCATTGCGATGGATGGTAGAGATGGTTTGAATTTCCTCCTTCTCTCTCTCCTCTTTGCTCCTGCTCTGCATCCATGATGCCTCCTTTTCAACTCCTCTGGAATTTCTGGCTTCAGCTGTGGTATAATTTCAGCTTTTCCTATGTTTATCACCTACTCCCTGTTGTAAACCACGCTGTTGCTATGATTACGTTTCATAACAAAATAACAAAAATATGAAAATATGAAACAAGGAGTGGTTGTCAAATAAGCCATTTTCCTCCAAAAAGGCAAGAATGAAAGTTTGATAAAGAGACATTTTCAATGAAAGTACAGAGCTACTCCAATGTGCTGCCACCCTGAAAGGCTCATTTCTGCAGTTTATTTTTGTGGTAAAATGTTGAAATAAAATGGACATGGTTAGAGGAGAAAAACAAGGAATAAAAAGAAAAAAACTAAAGTTGATAGCAGAGCTCAGTGAAACCTAATCCTGCCCTAGTTTTTTTCTCTTTCACTCTAATGTGGGCATAATAACATGTGCAACTACACAGACCCTCACACAGTGCCACTATTGAGGCCTAGACAAGAGGATTTGCCTGTGAGAGTATTTAGAATTGCAGGATGGATAAAGCAGCAATCAATTTCACACTTCTCTTTTTCACCCTGTTCATCTGCTGTTCCCCATCCTGAGTGACCCTCCTGCCCTGTAGGGGTGTTGGAGAAGTGGAGCTTACTGTTTTGCTTCTTGGATCTATTCTTTTGACGAGGTCTTGGTCTTAGTAAATTTGATGACTGTTATGCATTATTTGAGAATATTATACGATAATGATATTTTTTATTGTTTGTGTCTCTCTTGTTTGTAACAGGGCTCTGCTGAGGCTGAAGCTGCCCCTTGCATGCTCAGGACAGGTAGCCTCCTCTGCTCAGCTTGAAAGCTGGGATTAGATACAATCTGTAGGCTGAATACAAGCCAGTGAACATTTTTGAAAAAAACTCTGCTCTCTCCCTAAACACAGAGACACAAGACAAACTGGACCTCCTTGTTTTGGTGCCAAAGTCCTGTGAGTGTTTTACATCAAAATGGAGGAATCTTGGTCTCTCTTCTGGCCCCAGCACGCCAAACAGATTGATACTCAGATTTTGACTTTTAGTTTTGATCCATTCCGATACTAAATTTTGTCTAGATGATAGTATCTTTTAGAGTTTTAAAGTCTAAGAAAACTTTTAATATATTTTTAGATCCTGCAGCAATCTTTTTTTTAACACAAATGGTTCTTTCTAATTAAGAGCAGAAAAAATTAAAGAATTAGAATATGATATAGTAGTTGTCATAATTAGGGAAAAGTAGATTGTACATTTTTGATCAAAATTACCAAGTTGGGGCACTGGGTTAGGGTTAGGGGTTAGGGTTGATTCCTGATTATCAGGAATTAATAGCTAACCCCTCACTATCCTGTCAGTTATTGTTATATGAATGAATATTATAATAAAGCAATAAATGAAGGAGTGAATTTGTTCACTGGTGTTCTCAAACAGCAAATGCTGTACACATTTACAGATTAAACTCAAACAACTTCTCTCCAAAATGTGAGAATTCTGAAACAAAACACTTCAGCTGTCCCTTAAAATCCTAAAAGTGCATCTTCCACTTTAAGCAAATGTTGAAGCCTTTATATCGTAACATGTCTGAAATTCACTTTTTTTGGTGACAAAAGGCCCATATTTCAAAATAAAAGTTGAATTTTTTATTTTAAAAAAAGGTGGAGCCTGGCTTCGGCTCCACCTTAAAAATAGCGCCCCTAGCTACAACCGTTAATGACGTAGATGGAGAACTTTTCGGACTGCGCAGCTAAAAACATGGAATAAGACCTGGAGGAGGTGACCAATCTCGAGCATGAAATCGGCTACATGTTTAAGGTCGAAGATTTAAGACTCATAAGTCTTCAATCTTCGAC
>NW_006801006.1:0-15892 GCF_000485575.1 Poecilia formosa | reverse complement strand
TGTGGCCTCAGCAATCAAACCACAGTTGTTGGGCTGCAGTCAGCAGCTTCAAGACTGCTGACTGTATTTAAAAGAGCCTTAAATATGCACTTTAAGTCAACAAATTGTTAGATGGCCTAGTAAAATTAAAACTGTAGAATGGTAAGGAATGGATAAGCTAACAAGCTACAAAAGAGAAAAAAATATAAAACGAAATCCAACAAGGTCACAGGGCCTGTTGGATTTACAGTACAGCACTTTACGTACAGTGCTGTACGTACAGTGTACAGTGTATGTACAGCACTGTACTATACGTACGAATGATTAAATGAAGGGTGTGATTCTTGTCCTGGAACCAGTTGATCGGGATTGTCAGTGTTCCAGAGGCAGAACACTGATGATCAGAACAGTGTTTTTGTAAAATGGCTGTAACAAGACAGATGAAAACTGGATGAAGCTTGAGGTTGTGGTTAATCCACCAGGGGTAGAGGTTAGGTCACTGGAGTTTGGATTGCTTGTGGGGGAAGTAGCGGTCTGGTTTGGTTACAGATGAAAAGAGAAGTGGAAGAGATTACTGGAGGCTGTGGGAAGGTGTAGGAGGGTGGACAGGTAACAGAACAGACCATGGAAAGAGGAGCGGATCTTCCCCAGTCATGGACTGAGAACACTGGAGAATCTTCTTGGAGAGTTCTTTGGTGAAGGACTCGGGCAACACAATAGGTATCTTCCAAGGCGCCACGAGGGAAACCTGTGAGGAGGCCAAAGGTAAGTTCATATAGAAAAAAACTCAGCGGTGAAGCTCAGGGGAGCTGAGAGTACCACAACAGGCAAACACTCAGGCGCTGAAGTGCTGGCAACCCACTTCTCCTGTATCCTGTACTCCAAGCTGATGAGGCAGAATTGCTTGCAGGTGCATGGAGTCCAGACACCTGGACCGCCGTCCAGGTGATAGGAGCCTCCTGGCTCCATCTGGTGGATGACTAAGAGAAAACAGCAAACAGAAAATAACCCTCACAAGGCCAAAACTCCAGTTCCCAAAAGTGTGTGCTGCACAAAACCATCACAAACCTAAACCACACAAATACAAGCCACATGCACATAATGTGAGGATTCAACGGGCTTTTTTTAATTCTTTTTCTTTTTCTTTTTAACCAATTATACTAAATAATGAAAACAGGAAAGCACAGCCTACCGGTGTTTATCCACGGGACGTGGGGGATAGAGATTCCCAGGTTCAGGTGGTGTGTCTGAGACTTCCAGAGGAGGGGAAGGTGCAGCAACAATGTTTGTTAAACTTATACTTGGCAAAGTTTAGACTAGATTTAACTGCTTAACCTTCCCGCAGTTTTAGCACGACACTCAAGAAGAGCGTGGTAGATGTCATGGTCAGTCAACCGGATGACCAGTTAGCTCTTCAGTTCACGAAAAAAAAGTTGTTAAACCGGCAACTCCAATAGAACCACACACACAATAAAAAGTTCAGGGGTTTTTGTGATCCCTGAGCTTGGCCCCTCTTAAAACTGCTTATTCACTTTTCGCTAGCTTCACTGCATAGTCACATTTAAGTTACGGGAAGTTAGCTCTTCAGAGCTAATAAGATTTAGGTTTAGGACCTACATGTGTCCACCCCCACAGATGCACACAGATGTGGGCTGCGTACAAGATTTTTTGACACAAAATAATTTTCTTTCTGCCCAATTTGGTTTATAATAGAGAGGTCAGATAATAAAAAATCCAATTTCTTTTTTTTACTTAAAGGAAAATCTCTAGGTGCACACAGTGCATACAGCTATATAGCTACCGGCATTACTGAAAGCCAATAACCAATTGAATGATGCAGAGATATCACAATTGTGTCACGATTGGTGTGGATGAGGTGCGGATGAGGACGCAGACAGACCCAGGTTATGGTGAAAATGAAGATGAGTTTAATGACGAAGATGCTCTATAGTCCGCAAACAGGCGGCACGGCAGAGAAGTTAGCACTCAGCTAAATACCAGTAGCAACTGATAATAAGGTACTGACACGATGAGCTACTGCCGACACAGGACTTCGCAGTTCAACTGTGCCGGCAGACGAACAGACATTAGACAAACTAAGACAAACGTAAGACAAGGACCCGACGAAGAACACAGACAACAGGTGAGACTAAATACACACGGGGTAATCAAGGGAATGAGACACACCTGGGAGACAATCAATGGGGAGGACAGGACAGAGACTCACAGGGAAACAGAATCACACAGAAAAACTCAAAACTAAACACAGAAACACGGATCATGACAAATTGTGAATATAGATGTTTTAGGAACCTTAAGATTCACTTAAGAACAACTTGAATGTGTTCAGACAACCTGATCACAAAATAGAAGGGGAAATGAAACAATATATTGGCTGAATTATAATTCAAAAACCTTTTGGACAATTGATTCTTCATGTTTAGTTAACCAGCCATTACAGTGACATTACAATGTTTGGAGTGATGACTACCAAGATGGCAGGGATTCTCTGTTTGTAGGTCAGCCCACTTTGTTCTTCTCATGGCTGGACCTTAAACTCTCTACAGTGGCCAAGATAACATTTCAAAGAAGCTTTAGCACATCTCTAAGTATGTATCAAGTGACAGGTTTGTTGTGTCACTGCTGCAGAAAAGGGGGCTTTACTGACCTTTTAATGTCACAGTGTCAGTTGGAGCACCGGCACAGCCAGCTTCCATCCTATTGCAACCAGCAAGACAACTCCCTGGTGTGCTTTGTATCATTGTTCTGTTGTGTAACCCAAATTAACTTAACCTTAAGGTCAGAAATTGATGTCCCAGACCATAATTCATAATTCTATCAAGTCGTCCAATTCCTGAAGCAGGAATAGACTCCAAACATTCCTTAGCAATATGAATATTGCAAGTATTTTGCAGCCTTACAAAAATAGCAAGAGGATCTTGGGTCCCCACCACTCTGGTTAATTTTGGCCCAGTTTCCACATGCCTGTTGTCAGGTGTCGCATTCATCCACACTTTTGTAGCCAGAGTATAAAGCACAGCCCTTGGGATTCCAGAGGACAGGGTGGGACCAGGTTCAAAGCGCTAATGCAGAAAATCCTGCCCCGGCCTTGCAGTGCAAATGGGCTGATAAAGAATGGACTTAACTTGGACTTAACGTTTTAACCACTTTTCCTCAAGGACTTAGAAGAGGCAGAATTGTTGGCAAGTCTACTTAGAAGCTACATTGAAGGTCTACACTGTAGAAATTGAGAACACATTAGAACTCCTTTCCTTTTAAGAGGGGAGGACATTTTTTGAAAAGGATCTTGGTAAATCACACTGGAAATACAGTCACATTATCTGCCGCTATAAATTTATGCAGCGCTTACAATTTTGATTCTAACTTCTGTGTTCTTGCAGTTTTACAGAATATGTTTTTGCCCTTGGTTTGCTTACCCCTTGTATTTGCAAATGGGGTCCAACTGACCCCACACCCATATCACTTGTATCATTTGCCTCAGTCCTCGCACGCACAAGGGTTAATATTACTCATCATCCTTTTACTTAGACTGATTATTGTAAAAGGCTTTATAAGTACTGACATTAGGACTTTCTTGAACTGAATTGTAATGTATAACAGCTTTTTTCCATATCTATTCAGGACTTCTTCTTTCCGCTGGAATACTGGTACAAAGGAGCGGATGCTCATCAAGGTGACAGACAGGGAGCCCAGCTTTTTGACTCATCAAGGAAATGGCTACTCACTCTGTGAATCCCCAACCCCTGGAGGAGGCAACACCTTGCGAAATCGCCATTCATCTGGAGGAAACCCCCCCTCAGAACCAAATGGCTCACCTGTTCTCTACTCTGACCGTCGTCAGTCTCCATATCTGAAGCGGGCCGAGCTAGGCAGCAGTGGAACCCACCGCCGCCCCTCCACTGAGTCCCAGCCTCCATCACCCCGCTATGCCTTTGAGCCCCCCCTGTATGAGGAACCTCCATCTGATTTTAAGCCACCACCCATCTATGAAGAGCCACCTATTGACATGAACCTTTCAGACTCATCTTCCCGTTATGGTACAAACAAATCACCATCCCGGAAGTCTCCAGCTCCCTTCTACCACTCCCCCAAGCAGAGCCAGTCGTCCTATGGTCAACTGGTTCTGACGAGGCAAAAATGTCCAGAAAAAGCTCAGAGCCTGGAGTACAGTCCTGTAGGAAAGGAATATGTCAAACAGCTGGTGTACGTGGAACAGTCATCTTCCAGTCCACGCTTCAAGACTGCTGACCGTCTACAGCGTTACGGTACTAATGGAGGCTTTGGTGGATCATTTGGAGGGTCCTATACTCTGCAGCATAGCCAGTCTCTGATTAGAGATCCCCGCCAACTTTTGGACTATCGTGGAGAGGGAGGAGAAGGATCTCAAAGGTTTATCTTTGAAGACTCCATTTCCTGGACATCTAGTCAGACTCACTCACTGTCCTCCTCCTCCTCTACAGCTGGGCCTGGTGGTTTCTCCCCAAGTGCCAATCGTAAACGCAAGAGCCGCAAGCCATCCCTCCCCCAGGAGCTGGGACGCTGTGGGAAAGAGGAGCTTCCAGGCACAGGATCAGAGGTCATGCTGGCCCAGGCCAGGCTGGCATGGGAAGCCCAGCAGGTCATGAAACAGAGGAGCAGTTGGGACTCTGGTCAGGGAGGAGGAGTAACCCATTGCAGTGGCTCCAAAGACGGATATGAAAGTGATGGAGCAGTACCTCTGCCACTACCAGGGCCTGTGGTAAGGGCATTCAGTGAGGATGAGGCACTAGCCCAGGGCGATGGCCACCACTGGAAACGCACTACCTTTGACCGTTTGGGGTTCTCTCAGGCACTACTGGAGAAAAGCCTCTCTGTCCAGACTAACCTGGCTTCCCCTGAGCCATACCTCCACCCTTCCCAGGTACAGCTGCTTTCACTGTTAGGAGAATGGAGAAATACTACTGTTGATTTTTTTTGTTTGTTTGTTTGAATTTTATTTTTGCATTAGCTCAAAAACTTTAGGACACGTGTAACATTCTGATTAACCTTCGTGTTTTTTATTTGGTGGAACATTGTTGATTTTAAAAGACTTGCAGTGGAAACAAACAAGTAGTAAATTATACCTAAAGACTCTTGGTCAACTACAACTTTGAAGCAGGAAGAAGTAGGTTAATATTAGTTTAGAGGAAGTATTTTAGAGTGTTTTTCCATTTTGAAAGCAAGTTGAGCTTCATGAGCTTCAAGCCATCAGTGTTATCATATTAGTAGAAGAAAACTTTTGGTCTCTTTCACGAACTGGTCTCTGTTGAAAGTTATAAAAAATACTAGCAATAATTTCATTTCAGTTAAAGCTTTTTGACTTGATACTTATTTATGATGAGGATGATAAGTTATCAGTTATTGCTTTTAATGACGCAACAAGTTTTATACACTTCTCAAATTTTAGAGAGCAAAGATCACCACCAATGATCACAGTTGGTGCAGAAACTGGATGCCTTCATCACATCTCATATTTGTCTTTATTCACTGTTATTTTCTGTTTTGTGTATGCTTTGAAGTCAGGTTGAGGGTATTGTCTGTTTCCACTTCAGAAACCTTTCCACTAAGGGGGTAGATTTTGGGGAAGTTTCTGTCCCCCCCTGTGTTTCGTCACAGAAACCAGGGCCAGATCAGAAAAAGTGGGTGGAAATCTACCCAGAAAACAGTCCTGGAAGGGAGTTAGGACTCTTTTGATGGATCCTAGAGTTAAAGATTCATAATGTCAAACATTTCTCACTGGTCTCACAGTAAATAACACTATTTTACAGAGTTTTGATAAAACGAGTCAACTTTTGTGGAAATATTTAGTTAAAAAAGAGCTGACTTACAATTTCATTGCTTCCTTACCTCCACAGAGAGAAACAAATGCTGCCAACATTTTTTAAAAGATTAGAAGTGGTAAAGTAATACATATTTTCATTGTTTCTGTTCTGTGGTCCAGATTAAAGTGATCATATCTGCCCAGAATTGTTGATTGTTTACCGTTTATAGAGCTGTAGGGATATTGTAGTTATTGTATCTGCTCCTTTAATTTCCTATCACTTTTTGTCGAACATAATTAAGACTCCTGTCTTCTGTTTTGCATTAGAATATGTGTATTTACATTAAAGTTGTCTTTGTCTAATAAACAAACTTTATTTTGCTGCAGCAGCTCTGTATTAAGGGTCGATGCTTTATGTCTTTGTCTTTTGTTCCCAACAGTCGGAGGATCTTGGAGCCTGTGCCCAGTTTGAAGC
The DNA here is from genome assembly GCF_000485575.1 of Poecilia formosa. Lineage (NCBI taxonomy): Eukaryota > Metazoa > Chordata > Actinopteri > Cyprinodontiformes > Poeciliidae > Poecilia > Poecilia formosa. The sequence goes on along the minus strand of NW_006801006.1, from coordinate 9,638 downwards.
CAGTCGAAATGCCAGGAATATGATGCCAAGTGCAAGCTGTGGCATATTCACAGAATTTAGCTTGAGAAAGCCCTCCTCTGAGACTGACATTGAAAACTGGGCATCCAAGCATTTCAACAAACATACACAGGTACTTCATAAAAGAAACCAAACTCCTGAATTTGTGTTTTGGTAATAATTCTAACATTTTGCTTGTCAGTCTTCTTGGCCCACTGCATGTTCTTTCTTTAGAGTTCAGATATCTGCATGTGTCGTGGACAGGTTATCAGAAAACAATCATATCAATGATTACATATACATGGCAATATGTCTATGAAATACAAACTAAACCAGTTTACAGCACAAATTTTATGTGGATAGAGAGCAACCAATTAAAATTTTATTGTTCTTGTACCGGAATGAAAAATATCATTGTGCTATAAGGATGGTAAGGTGTCTGATAAGTACATGGGCCCAAAATGGAAGTCAGATAGTGATGCATGTTTGCATGTAAGTGAGCTACACCACATGCCTATGAGATGTAATGGCCTCTACTGAAAAACTATTTGACTGACTTATACAAAAGTAAATGAAGACCTATAGGGTCTTATTTATTTAATGGCTCCCCCTGCTCTTGGTGCATAAATACATGGGATCTCTGGTATTTTCAATGGTTAGGGACCAGGATCACTGTTGCCCACAAATAGCTCAACTGAGCAAATGCTTTTCATCAATGACTCCAGATATGACTCCAGAGCAAAGGAGTTATATCTCCTCTTAAGGTGCCTCTTCCCCCTATTCAAGTGCCTTATCCATCAACTGCACTGCTTCAGGCACTTCTTCATGGGTTTCAGCCAGTCAGTGCTAATAAAAATGACTGTCACTTCTGGATTGGCTGCATTGCAATAGCCATTACTGTGTCAAGTAGCATTGCACCTTTAATTTCCAAAGTGATTACTTCGCTGTACTCCAAAGTAATCAGGTTTCCACAGATTTGGTGTTCTAACTATCTGTGCTTCCCATCAATCCGTCCTGCCTTGTGGTACTGTACACGCGCACATTGATGCTACGTCCCATACTGCTTACTCAGCAGATTTCTTATCAATACATCCTACCTGTGGAAGTTTTGTTTAATTTTTTTTATTTTGCCAAATATTATGGTAAGCTTTATTCAATTTATTATATAGCAAGTTTCATTAAGCTGCTACATTTCCTCATGTTTTAAGTTTATATGGCAGGCAGCTTGTAGCCATACTTTTAAATGGCTTTAGTCACGATCCGTGTTTCTGTGTGTTTATTTTTGAATTTTTCTGTGTAGTCCTGTTCCGTGAGTCTGTCTCTGCGTCTTCCCCGTTGATTGTTTCCCAGGTGTGTCTCATTCCCTTAATTACCCCGTGCGTATTTAAACCCACCTGTTGTCTGTGTTCCTCGTCGGGTCGTTGTCTTACGAATGTCGATTGTCTTATGTCAGTAGTCGTGTGAGCTCTCCGGTTGAACTGTGAAGTCCCGGTTAGCTTAGCTTAGCTCCTAGTTCAGTCTTGTATCAGTTGCTACCGGTATTTGGCTGTGTGCCTATCTCTCTGCCGTGCTGCCTGTTGGACTGTTTTGAGCCTTCATTAAACTCGTCATCATCACCATAACCTGGGTCCTGCGTCATCTCCTCACCACCATCCACCCCACCTCATGACAGTTTGCCGTCTTTAATGTTACTATACTGTATACTGTAAACAAGGAAGTCATTGTTTGGTGTCATCCATGTGAATCAGGACAAAATAGATTGTTTTTGTGGGTTATTTTGTCCCTACACTTTAAAATATTTTAGTTTAATGACATTTTTTTTATTAAACCATGCTAAATAGAGCATGTTGGTAAGGATATTAAGTGGGATTGAAGCTGATTGAACCCGGCAAGGTAAATCCAATGGTTTTAAAGTATAATCATGTAAATACACATAGAAATCAAGACATAAATAAGGAGTTTTAATATTTTTCTTAAGTATATCTTTAAGGTTAGCAAGCTTAATTGGATGAGGCACTAGTAGAACATGGTGGTTCTGGATGCTGAGCCATTTAAAGTGGTAGAAGATAAAGGATTGCATATGCCAGCAAGTGGGTCTTCTCTAAAGCTGGAGAGGTAGTGAGCCAGAAGAGGAGCAGACTGAAGTCAAAAATAGTGGAAATAATTCTCTTTTTTTTATAAAAATCTTTGAATGTTACACAAAACCTCTTCTTATATGAGTCACTACAAGCACGTGCATAGGGGTGGCAGAGAGAGGAAAGTCCCTGCCCCTTTTATCTCTGATGCTCCAAGTGCTCTTGTTTGAGTTTCTTTTTTTTTCCAAGTTCTTTTTTTAATCTATGCGTCAGGAGGCCCGCTTGTGCCCCTTGACAATAGTAATAATAGCTAATTATTACAATTTTTCTAAATAAATTAGTCTGGCTGCCCTTGGTCTAATTGAGTCTCAGTGCCTCTGCCACCATGTTGTTAAGACATTGGATAAGGAGGAGAGGGAGTGGGGGGGGACTGTGCCCTCTATCAGATTATGGACAAGAATATTTTTTTTCAACGTACACTGGTTTGATGTTGACGTTAGAAAAACCATTTCTATTTATTTTTCGTAATTGTCCTTGCAATAGTGGGAAAACACAGAAATGTTTTGGCTGCAGAGAAAACTTCTCACTTTAATGTTATCAGGCAGCCTGGGCCGGTCCCAGCACTGTGGTCAGAATCAGATATCCTGATATAGAGAAACAGTACCACGACTGTCACTGCAGCGCACCTCAATGCCCTGGTACCACCTGGTCATTGTTCGCTCTGCTTCACCTTAACAGTACTACCAGGAGGGTTTGCTATTATTGCAACCCAGAAAAGGAATTAGAACAAACTTAGAATCCAGAAAAAAATCTTCCAGAACAGGAACACTTAGTTTTTATTATTACTTATGTAACCAGTGTATACTAGTAGTGTTCTAGGTTACTAATAACCTAATCTTATACAGTCGGTTAACCTTGATGTGTTCTGCGTTGTGTTCAGTTGAAGAAGGGACTCAGACCACTGGAGCTGCTGGTTGATCTTTAATGCAGGTTGCTGGCAGAGCCCTGCACAAATAGAAATAAAAAAGCTCTTTAACATGCAGCTCTTCCATTCACAGCAGTCGGAATTCCCCCAGCAGATAAGCACATGGAGAAACCCTGTGACTAACTAATAACAATATCTGCTCTAATATTTACAAAACATGTTCTGAACTTGTCAAAAGAAATATATGTATTAAAACAAACATTCACAGCTGTATGTACTTTCAATTATTTTATAAATTTCATAAAACATGAGCTTAACCAAGAGTGAAGAAAATTTCCTACCTCTTCTCAGCTAGCCTTGCGCTAACTGAGAGTAGTACAGTACTGATGTCATAAGACATTCTCTTAAAGTGACAGTACAGGTACTAGTGTTTACCAAAATAAATAAAATAATACAATTCTTAAAATATATATATAAAAAAAATAGGATTCTTCAGTGTTAATCAGGATTTGGCGAAATTTCAAACATTATAAAAATAAAAAATAAAGGCACATTTTCTAAACTTGTTACACTTAGAAACTGTGGTGAACTCATTACTTTTGCCAATTTAGAGCATACTTAGAAAGTCCAGAGATTACTTACTTATACTTATCTAACAACACAGAACAGGAATTAGAACTTGGAATCCAGAAAAACAACCTTAGCAACTACTTTTTAGACTCCTATTCTTCCAAACCAGAAAAGGAATTAGACCAGAGGATACTTACTTATACTTATCTAGCAACCCTCAATAGGAGTATCTAGTTTTTTTTTTACTTTGGATCAACATTATTAGTTTATTTTTCGACTTTTGCTCTTTCCTTTGGTTTGTCATTTTGTTTGTATTTCCTTTTAATTCCTGTAAAGTACTTTGTATTGTCTTGTTGCTGAAAATGTGCTATATAAATAAAATTATCTTACCTTTGCTATGGTGTGTTTAACACCTACAGTAACAGATCAACACAGCCCTCCAGCTCTGTCAGCAGCAGAAACAGCAACTTTATACCTATTGGGGAAACACACAATACATTGTTCCCACATGATGACAATGATATAGTGTTATCCATAGGCCTGTTACAATAATCAATAAATCAATTAATCACATGATGAATTAAAACAAACTCAGTAATTTCCATTGACCTGATTTATCATTTATCTCTTTTTTTTCTCTCTTTTTACCAAAAACTTGATAAGTCTTCAGTTTAGTGTTTTGGTTCCAACTAGCCCTTTTTTGGAAGTGTTTACAAACACTTCAAAATTAATGTTATTTATTGTTTTATTTATTTATTTTGGATATTTAAAATGGTTTACAGTTCCAGTTTTAAATGTTCATTACAAGTTAAAGTTTACTGATCTTTGAGAATGTGTTCTTGCGTTACCATTATATTACTTAAAAATGGTCTCAAAACAATATTATTGTTTATCATAATAACTTCTGGAACAATTTATCGTCCAGCAGAATTTGCTATTGTAACAGGCCTAATGATCCAATGAAATATTAGATTCTTGGTTAAAATGGGTTGTTGCTAAGTTGTTGTACGGTGTTATAAGAGCTTGTTCAATGTGCCCGTTTTTAAAGTGGAGCCCCATCCCCTGTAAAGGTCTCTGGATGGCCCTGGTCACATTATAGCACTTACTTGACTCTGGCAGATCCTATGCCAGAGCAGGGACTGAAAAAGCAGATACTATACTGGAACAAATTCTAGTGGAAATGCTCTCAAAGCAGGCTGAGTAGAGTGGAACCGGGTCCATTAGAGCCAGTGGAAAACGGGCATTAGATTACACCCATGTACACAAAACTGTCCGAAATTTTGTTGTTTACACACATTTTACACTCTAGTTTACATGTAGCCTAAGCAGTGTATTGTGCAAGATCTTTTCATAGGATTTTCTCTTGTAAAAGAAAATCATAGTGAAGTCTATTGTTATTATTGACTTTGTACTGTAACATGCTGTGTAATAGAATAGACTGATTCATGTCTGTTCGCTGTCTTCCTACTGTAGGGTTTATTTCGGAGAAAAGTTTCCATTGCCAACATGCTAGCTTGGAGCAGTGAGCCCATAAAGAAGCCAATGATTGTGACTACAGACCGAGGCGTAAAGAAGGAGGCTGTGGACATCTTTAAGCTCATACAGACTTTTATGGGAGACCGTCGCTCCAAAGCGGACCCTCTTTCACTGGCTCTGGAGGTCTGTATACAGTTTGCATCTCTGCTCTGTCCTATCTCAGGAGTTTAGAGAGCTGAGACATGAAACTCAGCTGTTTCTATCCCTACTAGTTTATTCCTATCCCTACTTCAATTTGAGGGGGCTTTAGTTTTCCATGATGTATTTGGCATCATATAAAACAACCTGTTGTAGTTTTGGAAAAGGTTTCAAATGTAAATAACATAGTTATACAAATCTACTATGTTTCTCAATTGTTATACATTGCTAAAAATTGACTAAAATGACTCAAACATTTGTGGGCAAGCACAGTAAACCTCACACTTGATCTGGTAGTAAAATCTGCACTGTATGTATAGTTAGTGCCAGTGATGGCATAGTTACCTTGAAAAGGTAACTTTAATCGGACTACTTGATAAAGTAACTTAATTATTTTACTGATTACTTGATTTGGAAAGTAACTAAATTAGATTACAAGTTACTTTATTAGTTACCTTCAGCAGCTGCTGATAACAACCCTCCACAACCTCAATATAAAAATTAAATTGAGCTATGCCAATAATTACTTTATTGTAAGTGCATAATGGTAAAATCAACAATGTATTTCCTGACATATAAAGTTGAACCGAAAACTAATTTAGGAAAAAAAATACATATTAAAAATAAACAAAAAAACAGTCTTTCTTAATGACATTAAACATACATACTTAGATAGACATAGACATATTTTATTGTCATTCAATTGTATATTTAAAATTGTACATATTAAAAGAAATATTGTTGACATGACTGTTATGAAGAGTCATTCAGTGAATAATGACACCCATGTACACAAAACTGTGTCAGAATTTAGTGCAAAGCTGCTTTAAAAGTTGCATTAAAAGTGCTGACTTTGCATTATTTTGTAAATAATGACACTTATTGGGACTTTTAATGGACTTTCAAGGCAACTTTTAGAGCAATTTTGTATTAAAAGTGTAATTTACCGAATGACAACAGATTCATGACAACAGTCATAGACATTCATAAAGACTCCTTGATCATAACAGGTGTTATGTCATGTTAATGGCAGTGTCATGTCAGTCTTATGCACAACCCATCAAATAAAGTGTTACCAAATAAATAAATAATAAAAGTATCAATATAAATATATACAATAAAAGAGTGGTAGTTTAGCATCCTATGACATGAGGGATGAAGCTGTTGTGGAATCTGGTTGTTCTGCATTTGAAGCTGCTGAATCTTTTACCAGAGGGCAGCAGAGAGAACAAACCATGTTGTGGGTAGAAGGGGTCTTTTGTGATCAGCCGAGCCCTGGACAGGCAGCGACTACCATCGGTGTCAAAGATGGAAGGAAGCTCAGTCCTGATCACTCTCTCAGCTGTCCTCACCACTGTCTCTATACGTTGCTAGTCAGAGGTGTTAGATGCTCCAAAGCAGATAGAGATACTGCTGGTCAGTACGTTCTCTATTATCCCACTGTAGAAAGTGGTGAAGATGGCAGGAGGGAGGTTTGCTCTTCTCATCTGATGTAAAAAGTGCAGACGTTGCTGATCTCTCTTAACCAGACCAGATGTTTGGAGGGACAAGGTCAAAGTGTCAGTGATCTGTATTTCCAGGAATTTAATGCTGCTGACCTGCTCATCATTGATGAGGAGGGGTGTGTGACTTGGCTGATTTTTCCTGAAATCAACAACAATTTCTTTTGATTTGTTGGCATTCAGGATTAGATGGTTTGCATCACACCAATCCACCAGATGTTTCACCTCCTCTATGTAGGCCANCACAAAACTGTGTCAGAATTTAGTGCAAAGCTGCTTTAAAAGTTGCATTAAAAGTGCTGACTTTGCATTATTTTGTAAATAATGACACTTATTGGAACTTTTAATGGACTTTCAAGGCAACTTTTAGAGCAATTTTGCATTAAAATTGTGATTTACCAAATGACACCAGATTCATGACAACAGTCATAGACATTCATAAAGACTCCTTGATCATAACAGGTGTTATGTCATGTTAATGACAGTGTCATGTCAGGGATGAAGCTGTTGTGGAAGCTGGTTGTTCTGCATTTGAAGCTGCTGAATCTTTTACAAGAGGGAGGCAGGGAGAACAAACCATGCTGTGGGTTGAAGGGGTCTTTTGTGATCAGCCGAGCCCTGGACAGGCAACAACTACCATCGGTGTCAAAGATGGAAGGAAGCTCAGTCCTGATCATTCTCTCAGCTGTCCTCACCACTGTCTCTATACGTTGCTAGTCAGAGGTGTTTGTTTGTTATTACGCAATAGCCAGCCCCGCCCTTATCTCACCACTCATTCGACTGACTACTGACCAGTTCTCTATCTAACAGGTCCGGAAAATCTTTGAAACCCAGGTCTTACCCCAACGTCGGTTTATATGAGATATTCTATTTGAACTGGTGGCGGAAAAGACTCGTCTAGCTCTAACTACCTACAATCCTGAAGTTATGACCCTTTTCAGTTGAGAGACAGTCAGCAGAGTAGCCCTCACCACTGCATAGCTTCAACAACCACTCCTGTTAACGGTAGCTCTTTTCCTTAAAATAACGGCACTTGTTTACAGCTAGATTAGATTTAGTGACTTAGACTTAAGTCCCAGGGTCATTATTTTTACACTCACCAAAGGAAAGTACGAAGCCACCACATCTCTAGAATCATGTACGCTAATTTTACTGTAATTAGGGGAAACTATAATGATCAAATGACTCAATTAATCTCAATGTCCACAAGTTTCATTGGAATTTTTAGTATGTAATTTATTAAGCAAGCTTTAGCAGGGAAAAGTGACAAGCAGATTAACTTTCAGAGGTTACAAATTTGCAATAAGACAATAAATTCAACTTAAATCAATTAAAACCTATCTTCATTTCTATCCCTATCCTGTGTCACTAGTTTAACTAAGCGAGGCTCTTGGGGGGCCGTTCAACTCACACCCCGATGGCAATTGATCCCAGCAGCAGAAATTTTCAGATGTCCTTGGTCAGAGTCTTTGTCCTGACTTGGCAAAGTCCCCTTTCAGAATAGAAGCAAAGCAGAACTGTCCGTTGTCCTTCAAACGCACAGATCTTCGTCAATCAGTGACCTTTGTCTTTTCTCCAAGTCTGCTGCAGTAGGATGGGGATCGTTGGGTTGAGGCAGAGGTGTTGGTCGAATCAGGAACCAGGGCTGGGGGCAGATGGATCTTGTCCCTTCTTAGCGGCGTGAAGTCTCAACTTCCCCTTGGTTCCAGGTTGCGGTCCTCTGCTGGTCTTCAATCTGCGTCCTCTTGTTGGTTCTCCTTCAGCGCCGCGGACAAAGAACAGTTTCTTCCCTTGTCTGCTGGTTTTTATACCCTCTCAGCCCATGGTTGTGTATGGGAGAGGTCTACGTGACTTCTGGAACATTCCGATGAGTATGTGGAAAGCCCCAACCTTTCCCAACCATCATCTCTTCTGTGACTCATTGCAGCAACTCTCTTCGGTACTTCCCTTTTTCTACTGGCCATCTGGCCATTACTTCACTTTTTGAGCCTCCCCAGCGCCCCCGCCTAATTGCGACACAGTCCGAGAACAGAACCTGCCTTCATTTCTCACGATCTCAAATCTTCAGTCATCACATTTCTTTATTTTATTATAAAACATGATTCTGTAATTGTAAAACATAAACAATTTGTCATTGTATCAGCTTATAACTCTCAGTATGATTCTTCATTATTTATCTATTCTGTAACTCAAGCTGTTACTGTTTCTAATCATCAATAATCATCATACACCACTTCAATAATCATCACACAACAATCAAATTGTTACTGTTATTCAGATCACGAATACAGAATATATATCTCAAATGTACATTATAGATTATTCCGACCATTACATATGTATGTATTTTTATTAATCTTTAATCATCATTAAATCAATATGCAAGATTACTGTTATTTCTCAGGCCTTTATGCTCCGTTTTCTGCGTGTACCTGGAGAGATCTCACCACCTTATGCCAGTTTTCACGACATGTTAGATGCTCCAAAGCAGATAGAGATACTGCTGGTCAGTATGTTCTCTATTATCCCACTGTAGAAAGTGGTGAAGATGGGAGGAGGGAGGTTTGCTCTTCTCATCTGATGTAAAAAGTGCAGACGTTGCTGATCTCTCTTAACCAGACCAGATGTTTGGAGGGACCGGGTCAAAGTATCAGTGATCTGTATTTCCAGGAGTTTAATGCTGCTGACCTGCTCATCATTGATGAGGAGGGGTGTGTGACTTGGCTGATTTTTCCTGAAATCAGCAACAATTTCTTTTGACTTGTTGGCATTCAGGATTAGATGGTTTGCATCACACCAGTCCACCAGATGTTTCACCTCCTCTATGTAGGCCAGTTGTCCCTGATGAGACACACCACTGTTGTATCGTCCACATATTTAATACTGAACCTGACA
>NW_006801005.1:14160-30528 GCF_000485575.1 Poecilia formosa | reverse complement strand
AAAGTGAAACAAGTAGCAATAGTTATGAAGATGCACTAAATGTCATTACAGTGTCATTAATATTAACTCTTACCTCAAGTAAAGTGAAACAAGTATCAACAGTTATGAAGAGGTCATTAAGTGTCATTACAGTGTCATTAATATTAACTCTTACCTCAAGTAAAGTGAAATAAGTAGCAATAGTTACTAGACAAATGTCTAGTTAACATGACTGGTGTTATGAAGTGTAATACAATTATTTCTTAACACAAGTAGGATAATAACTAAAGCTGAACAAAATTATTCTGATCAAATATTTGTTTGGCAGAAGTTCAGACAGACTGCCACTGTTGTTATTCAGATTGCATCATTTAATGTATAGTTTTAGGCACATGAGTGTATCTTTTTACTTAATGAGCATTCTAAATTATTTCCAACCAGATACTCTGGCTTATTGATGTTTGCAAGACGTTTATTAATAAATAAATAGATTTATCACCAGTTTTTAGTTGTCTAAAATGTAACTTATTAACTCAGCTGGTGAATGTTGATTCCTTCTCCCCTTTCTGCACTTACCTGGCTATCCCACCCCACTTCACCTGGAGAAAATGGTAACACAAAAATGACTTACCTAATTTTCTTGGGGAATATTTCATCTGCTTCTTTTTCTTTGGTCAAACAGGGACTTTTTTCTCTGGTGGCTGGTTGTCATTATCATCCTCCACACTCGTAGCATGTCTTCATTTGCCAACTTTGTCCCCCCCGCCAACACCATGTGTCCTTAGGCTAGCCTGGGTCTTCATGTGGCTAAAGTTGTCAAAGCAAAGAACACAAGCACTGTGTCACATCAGCCAAGTTGCTAAATGATGCACATAAAGGATAACTTTGATTAACATATTAGCTTTTAATTTGCTAGATTTATATTGGAGGTTAAACAAAAACAACCTATTTGCCTGTCTTGAAAATATATTTAATATTAAGGGCTAACGTTATTAATGGAGTTTCATAACTTTAGCTAACATTAACTTACAGCAAGGTAGGATTGGCTTGAATTGCTCATAGCGAACATTACAAAGAAAGAGAGCATAGTCAATGTTATTTTCTCAAAGAAAATGTAAAGTTAATAAGACACATACCTCATATGTATTGGGTGACAAACTTCGGCTTCTTTTTAAACAGGAGGTCTGGCTTGTGTTAGGTTGGCCCCACAACATGGAAGATAAGAAATCTTCGAACTCACGAACACACTGCAGGCCTGTTCGTGCACTGCTGCCTCTCACTGGTGGAGATGGTGTATTGCACTACTTAAAACAACCTTAAATAATGTTTCAAATGCTAATTTCATGAGTGCTTTGTAGACATCTTGCTGTAAAACTTTAGGATCAATTAAATTAAGAAATTTTAGACTAAACAAAATGGCAGAGCAATATAATATTACCACATGAAGCTAATTTTTAAAGTTTAATCGGTAATACTTTTCTAACAAATTTATGTCAGATCATGATTTCTTGGTTAATGTCAAGTTGTCATAACGAAGACATTTTTGTCTACATTAATGTCAAGTTGTCATGACGAAGACATTTTGAATAATGTCAACTTTGTATTAAAGGTGTCATTATTTACAGAATGACACTTTATGATAGTCATAAATATTTATGAAGACTTATTCATGTTCATGACAGGTGTTATGTCATGTTTATGACAGTGTCATGTCAGTCTTATTCACTCCCCTTCAAATAAAGTGTTACCCATATGTTTATAAATGTTATGTAATTTATTGCACTTCTCATCTTTTTAAGGATTTTTAGTACGTTTTTCTGTCTTTGGTGTGAAATCCAGAAATATGAGCCTGAGTCCCCTCAGGCCACACCAGAGAGCAGATAATATTATCAAGGTTTCCTGATAATTTTGTCAGGAGTTAGCTACACATCCTCAACTTGGTCCTTTCATATTTTCTGGCATATGCTGCTTTGTGTTACACTTCTAAACACAATCTCCTTTCTACCGACGTAGAGTGCCATGTACTCTGCACATGGCAGCAGCACAAACGTCATGAAAGAAGGGGGAATTATCCTTTCTGCAGCTGCGTGTTGGACTCCGCTTTGCAGCCCATTATTTTCAAACGAGGTCGGTTACGCAACCAAAGAACAACAGAGCAGAGAAAAAAGTGCAGCTCGGTCCAAATGACTGGTAATCACGGCTAAGTACAGTATTGAGGCCAAAGGTGGCACTTACTCTTTGGACCAGGGTCCCAAAGAACTCTGTTGCGATTTTGGGGGCCCATGGGAAAAGCTCCAGGCTCCTGTGGGAGTTCTGCATGAACCGGGCCTGGATCCAAACTCAATCCCCAGGCCTCACCAGGAGCCTTGGGAACAGCTCCCCTCTTATCTCAGGGAAACACAGAGGAGGAACTGCGAGCTTCCCACCCTCTACCCCACCAACTACTGGGCTTTGTTCAGCTTGAAGCTGCTGTCCAAGCACGCACACACACATACACAGCTGTGCAAGAAGTGCTTTTTTTTAATATAAATTATCTTTGGAAGGAGACCTCGAGGACAGACTGGAGTCTCTCTGTGTAAATGTTTGGACACTGCACTGTACTGCACTGCACTGTACTGTGTATTTGAAAGTAATTGCTTAATATGTTATCTGTTCAAGTCTGGATGATCAATATTTGGTTGCAAAAGGGGAAACAAGCCTATTGCTGAGATTTACGCCGATGCCAGTTCTAACATCAGCAGCCAGTGACAGAAATAATCTCTTCTCTGCTCCCAGGCCATAGCAGCTGTGATGACGAGGAGGACAGGCTCATGGACAATCTGTACCTGAAATCTCTGGAGGGCTTCGTCACAGTGGTAACGTCAGATGGCGACATGATCTTCCTGTCAGAGAACATCAACAAATTCATGGGCCTCACGCAGGTACACAAGCACTGTGAGAGAACGGCTTTTTGCTGAATCAGACTGAAACAGAAAATGAAGCATTATTAGAAGAAAGATACAAATACTAATGTCCCACTCACAGTTTTATTTTTTTCTTTCCAAATTTGACTAAATTAGTGCTAAGCATTTGCAAAAACAAGAGTTTCATTCTATTAACACAAAAGTTAAATTTCTGTGGAACAGTCCTGCTTTGTTGCTTTCACAACAGTTTTTTTAATTATTATTTTAATTAAGAAAGCTGCTATTAAGCTTTATCACTTGCTTCTAAAGTCATGTCTTATTCAGCAGATACATCAAGTCTCTAATAAGCTCTCTTCTAAATCCTGCTGACCACATTTCAACATGGGGCAGTTAGCTTAAATGGTTATGCTAACATTAACATGTTTGCTCTTGATTTTGATTTGACTTGTTGATTGTTCTCCACTTTTCACTGTGGTTTTAAGTAATAACATGCAGCAAAAATGTGTAGAAAAAGTTTTTATTGTTATTATTGAACTTGCAAAATGCAGCTGTACAGATTACTAGTCTTGTAGCTGCAACTGGCATAAAATCGGTCTGTACAACTTTAGTCTGACTAATTATTTAAAATGCATTAAGAATAACAGTCAGAAAGTGTATGAATATGAATAATTAAGACAAAACTAAAAAGCAGAAAAACCTTTATTACATTTTGGCTTAAAATGTCTCCAATGACTTGTAAATATGTTTTTTGCGGTTATGTATTACTATTCTTTTAATAACTAGAGAATATTAACTCAGGCCAACAGAAGACTTTCATGCAGGGTGTCACATAAGCTCACTCTGTTTGTGTGAAGTGCTTGTGAGGTCAGCTCTGTGTGTGCTATAGACAGGACAGTTTCAGCTCTAAACATTTCTCTTCTTTTTTGGCACCAACTTTAAAACTGAATCATCCAAGAAAGGAAGTTCATTGTGTGACTTCTGAGCATCTGAAGCGACGTGTTTCTGTTTTGGTGCAAACAAGCCAGGTTTCTGGAGGTGACACTTTTCTTTTTGCTCCTTACGCTAATCTTCACCCAGTTCTTCCAGTGTGTTTATTACAAAATAAATCACTACTGCTAGCTAATAGGGGTGTAGCGATACAATAATTTCACAATACGATATGTATCACAATATTTGTTGAGCGATACAATTCACTATGATTCAGTGCATTTTTACTATTTTCTGAAAGATTTTAGAAGGACAGAGTAATTTTAGTGACATTTTGTGTTCCACAGACTTGAATTTAGTTAACTGAAAACTGATTAAAAGCACCAACTACACAATACCTGACTCTGATTGGACAGTCTAACAGTCTGTAGCTGGACAAAATTAATCAAAGATGCAGTGAGAGAATTAGTTTCTGTCATTTAATTCATGTGGATTTGACATAAAACTCAAAAGTTTAAACGGTAATCCAGGAGCAGAGTGGAAAGATTATCAGCCTCTGTAGACTCTCAATATGCAAATGATTGCACTTATGTTTTTTCTTTTGGACACTGTGCCTGCATTTTGGAGTAAAAATGCAGCCACAAATGCAGTCTTTTGGACTATGGGGAAAAAGGCGTTTCTACCTTGGCTCCCGGAGTTAGCAGTGGCTCTAAGCTGCTTTCTTCTAACTGCCAAAGTAGTGGCTCCACCTCATCCCGTAGTGATCGACTCCCTGCAGCTACGCAGCGCCGCTATCTACGCTAATTACGAAGTGAATGCTACCAGTCGAAATTTGCATTAATTTCGCGATCTCACTGCTTTTGCAGCTGCTCCGTTCGCGCCGCTACTCCTTTCCGCTTCTCCGTTCTGCTTCTCTTTCACGGTTACTTGCGCAACTTTACTTCGTTTCTCAGCAACAAAATACAGCCCATTGTTATTTATTGAAGATGTTACATTTCCAAAAACACAGGAATCTAATGTTTCGTTTCGTTTTGTACGTTTGGAAGCTCATTCCCTCTCACATAATCGGAAAAGCCGGGGCATGGCGGCGCTTTTGACATTTCTCTGACATTCGGAAAAATATGGTTTACTAATTTTAGCATAACTCCGGTTATACTTGGCCTATTAACACAATTTAAAAACTGGTGTGTAGTTTATAATGTCCACTTTAAGCTCAAGTTGAAAGTGAGACTGAGGGAGGCGGAGTCTTGCTGCTGCGCCGTAACAAACTAGACGTTAAAAAGAGCTATAAGTCTATGAACCCCTATGGTTTAACGGATCGATACTCGTGGATGAAAAATCGACACTTTCCGAGGGCGGAAAATATCGATATATATCGCCGAATCGATTTATTTATACAGCTAATGAGAACAGCATTATTTATGTTGACCTAAAGTGCTTGTTAGCCCAGCGACAAGATGGCTTAAAATAATGAATATCTGAGGAGGACATCCAAATTTGTAAATTAGTTCAATGTCTCCATTCTTTCTTGCATGACTGCTGTTTAATTAGTGTGAGTTGCTAATAAAACAGCACTAAGTAAATAGTATTTTGAACGTGTAGGCATGTTCATACTTGTAGGTTCTTAGAGTCTTATCCTGACATAAAGTAAATATTTTACCAAGAAGCTTTAATAGAGTTTATTTGTTTCTGTTCAGTGGGATGTTGCAGTTAGCTAATTAAATAATATTCATGTTTTACGCTAACTAGCACCCTTCAGTGTTAGCCAACCTATAGAAATATTTCACTTTCATAAAAATAACAGTCAAAAATTCATTTTTCATTCTAGAAAAATTAATATTTTGGATAATTGAATAGTATAACTGTCTCATAAAACATGAGTTGAAGACATTATGTGGTTACAGTCTTCAATATATTTACGTCTTACTCTAGCTGATATTTTTGTGAGCAGATGAGCTGAATTGCTATGCTAATGCAAGCATGTTTCCTATATGTTTTGATCAGAATTTTTATAACAAATTGATAGCAAATCAAAATGGGGTTACATTAAATTGATTGTGGACAAACATTACAGGAAGCTGTTCCCTTGCTTTTTAACCTATGGCATTAATTAGCCTATACAATGATTTGTATATCACATTTAGAAATCAACAGACTTCTTTAGACAACATCACATCTCTCTTGTAAACCATTTTCATGGTCCTCAGACTGAAGGCATTTCCATATATTTATGTCTATATAACATGAATCACAAATCCTTTAAAAATCCTATAATCAGGAAAAAGACACCGCTACATTTAAGCACCAAGTGTTTTGTTCAAAACTGTTTGTGGACATTTATTGTGGACAGGAAGTAATGTTAGATTGTTGGCTTCTGATTCTGATGAATCTTCATTCTATTTTTGTCAGGTGGAGCTCACAGGTCACAGCATCTTTGACTTTACCCACCCATGTGACCACGAGGAGATCAGAGAAAACCTTAGCCTGAAGTCAGCAGGTGAGCATTCAACCTTACCAACCCACATTACAACTGCAAGACATTTTTACATAAACAAATCTCACCCTCATTCTGTTGGATTTTAATCTAACAATAACATAGTATTTTTATACAAGTATTAAAGCTTTGTGTGAGCTCACCATCCAAGCATAAGTTTTTCCACAGAAGCAGATTTGTATTTAGTTATTCAAGGCAAACTACATGAAGAGATATTTTTGATTTGTAGTTTAAAACTAATGAAGGTGTCTTGGAGACATGATTAAACATCTAATATTCCGTAAACTTCTTCTGTTCTTTTCTATTTTATCTGTCTTAACATTACTTTTTATCATTTTCTTTTAAAGGCATAAAAAACATGATGCCATGGAAAGATATGCTTACCCATTGCATATTACACATCTAACACTCTAACATGCAACACCACACATACGTCACTCACATCAAGGGTTGCCACCCGTCCCTTAAAATACGGAACCGTCCCGTATTTGGCTGTTAAATGTAGCGTCCTGTATTGAACCGATACGGGACGCGGTTTGTTCCGTATTCTACAAATGTGTATGTGTAATAATAAAGAAGTGGTCCCCGAGTACTTTATATACTAGGCTGCCCCAGTCATTGTTTCACTCACGGTGTTGGTGTTGCGATATTGTGCCCAACTGCTTTCTGGGTAACACAGACCAACCGACACGCTGCCCCCCCCACCGGACTTTAAATATATAGGGACTGGTCCCTTGGTAACCCTAGTCAAAGCACCCCCCCCCCTGCGCTTATGAGACTAGGACGACGCGCATTAGTGGGCGTCCCTTATTTTGATTTCTGAAAGGTGGCAACACTACTCACATCAGCATGCTGGATGCTTGAAACTGAAAATGAAGGCGACTGCATGCCCTACTTTCTGGTTAACTTGGGAAACTATTATTCTTCCACTTTGGGACACTGATAGAGCATTGAAGTTTCATTCTGACACAGTCATTTGCCAGAAAATAAAACTTCTTTTTTAATTCTAAATTCAGTATAAAAACTCGGTAGTGAAGTGTTTGGAGATTGTGAATTCCACTCCACTGGTCCCAGTACACATGCACTATTCCCAACGGGAACACATAAAGTGATACCCATACTTTCAAAGCAAGGCAGGACTCAGTTTCTCAAAGTTCCCTTGTTTCACTCAGCTTTAGATCCACGTAAAGCATTGTTCAACACACCACCATATGCAGCAAGCTGGAAAAGTGTCACAGTAGCCGTATAATTTGAATGAACCATTTTCAATGATGGAAATCTGTACAACCTCAAAACAACTGAAAAGGTGTGTATATCTGTTGGGAATGGAAGTACAAATTTGTATAGATTGGGAAACCCGTGAATGACTGAATGAATGCAGAAGTCTGCTCTATTAGCTGGAAACCAGGGCAGTATAAGCACACAGCATGGTTAATGATTGAGCAGAAAATCACCAGATTTAGTTGAATTGGAACAAATGAGACTTTGCTAACTGCATGCAAGGATCACTGTTACATCTCAATAACTGTACATCACTTTTTGTGGGACTTTTCTAACACATGGAAGCTTTAAAAACAACTGATTTAAAAGGGAACACATTTTCTTTTTTTTATTGTGTAGGTATGATTGGTTAGTTTTCCTGCTTTGTAGCAGATCTACTAAGCCATATGAAAGCATAAATGTTAGTTGTCACAAGATGTGTATGCTGGTGGACCCTTAAATCATTATCCTGAAGAACGAGTTTTTAATAGCATTTAGCAGTGGATGTTGCA
The DNA here is from genome assembly GCF_000485575.1 of Poecilia formosa. Classification (NCBI taxonomy): domain Eukaryota; kingdom Metazoa; phylum Chordata; class Actinopteri; order Cyprinodontiformes; family Poeciliidae; genus Poecilia; species Poecilia formosa. Next base: position 22,453 of record NW_006801005.1, on the reverse strand, counting down.
TTTCTGATCAATGCAGGGTGGTTGAAGGAGATAGGGGGAAAGTCCAGAGTGCCATGAAAATGAGGTATGATCTTAAACTTCACAGTATTCTTAAGCAATAATGAAGCCACAGTCATCCTTATCCTTTGAGCTTTCTCAGGGGAACTGATTGTAAATCTTGCCTTCCTAAGCAGTAAATAAAACCCATGTGTTCAGCCTTTCAGCCTTCTCTCAGAGGCCCTTAATGCTTTTATTTCTACTCCACAAGAAGACACAAATTCACATAACAAGCTGAGAGTGAGCTGCAAATTTCTAAAACTTTCCCAAAACTGACACAAAAAGGAGCCTCAATAAATATAAATGTTATTGACCTGCCAATAAGATATGGCTCAAAAGTCTCATAATGTATTAAAGCAAGATTGACCCAGAGTTTTACAGAAAGTTGTAAGCAAATAATACATAAAAGAATAAACTTTTAAATAATTAAAAGGTGGATGTCAAGTCAGGCTTGGAAGGATTTCAACAACTGTGGCTGCATTTTGGTAAGCTGACATAAAAACAATGTTGCATAACCTTCAATATACATATAGTGCAATTCAAAAGTATTTACATCCATTGAGATTTTTCAGATAATGTTACATGATAGTCACATTTCAATGAGAATATCATGCAATGTACCATAGAGTATGACTTTGCTAACTCTTAACATGTAGAAACATTCTTATTCACAAAATAGCTTAAGCTCCTTTAGATAGGTTGGAGAGCATGTATAAGCATCCATGCTCTGATTCTTAGTTGGATTGAACTGGATTTGGACTGTTCTAACATGTTGCAAACATTCAATTGCCTTTTTTGGTAAAACTTTATTTGACTGTGTGCATAAGACTGACATGACATTGTCATAAACATGACATAACATTTGTCATGGACATGAATGAGTCTTTATGAATGTTTATGACTGCTATCATGAAGTGTCATTCTGTAAATAACTTTTAATGCAAAGTTGCTTTAAAAGTTGCATTGAAAGTCCATTGAAAGTGCAAACTTTGAATTATTTGGTAAATAATGACACTTTTAATGCAAAGTTGCCACTTTTATTAGACTTTTAATGCAACGTTTAAAGCAACTTTGCATTAAAAGTGTCTTAATTTTCCAAGTGACACTTCATGACAACAGTCATAGATATTCATAAAGACTCCTTCATGTTCATGACAGATGTTATATAATGTTTATGACAATGTCATGTCAGTCTTCTGCACAAACTGGTGACTCGTGATGCAAAACAGTGTTTATATTGCAGTTTGGTAAAGCAAAAATTTAGACATGGCTGAAAAACCACCTCACCTAACGTAAAAACATTTTATCAAAAAACATGTGCCATTCAGCAAATATATTATTGTAATTTCTATTTGCGCAATTTCATGACCTGTGAACTTACTTCCATGGCTCAAGTCACTTGGAGCGTAAAACAGGTTTTCTTCCAGCTCTGCCCTGCTTCTTTCATCTAACAATAAACTCTGACCTGCTAATATTCAAGCATAGCCTTGCCACAGCATGATGCTGTCTCCACCATGTTTCACGCTGGAGATGGGATGTTCAGTCTTACACCACACATAATATTTTGGATGTTGATTAGAAAGATAAACTTTGGTCTCATGTGAGCAAAGCAGGCTCCTCCACATGTTTGATTTGTCCCCTATATGGCATGTAGCAACCTGCAAACTGGACTTTTCATCACTTTCTCAACAATGTTCTTCTTCTTGTCAATATTACATAAAAAATAAATTAGTTAAGTGTTTGACAAACAGCTTCTTCCACCTGAGCTAAGGATCTTTGCAGTTTAAGTGAACAACTGTTTCTTGGTAGGTTTGCTGTTGTCACCTTTTATTTGTGATGGGCATAAAGTTTGTAACTCTCAGAAGTCTTAAGTTAATTTGCAGCTTCTAGAGGAGTTTTGTGACATGCTGCATGGACTGACCTGGACAGTTGAGACCCTTCTTTGAAAATTAGATGAAGACTTCTCCCTCTTTCGTTCATGAAGCCATTGATCAATTCTCTTGGCAAGCCTTTCTAAGGCCTCGAGGGTCTTGGGAGGGTCACGGGTAGCAATCTCATCCTTGATATCATCCGACAGGCCCTGGTAAAAAACGTCAAACAGGGCTTCGTTATTCCAAAGACAACTTTACTTCCAGGCATGGAAATTGATGATGTAGTCAGTAACGGGTCGAGACCCCTGTTTGAGAGAAGACAGTCTCCTGGCAGCCTCCCTCTCAGGACGGATTGGATCAAAAATCCTTTTCATTTAATCAGAAAACTCAAAAAATGAGTCACAGCTGTCGGCATCATTCTCCCACTCAGAGGTTCCCCACTGCTTTGCCTTACCAGATAGAGAGATTGTATAGGCCACCTTGACCCATTCAGAAGGGAAGGCAGAGGGCTGGAGTTCAAAAAGCAGAGAACACTGGGTTAAAAAGGTCTGCACTGTTCAGGATCCCCATCAAAACGCTCTGGGGGGAATCTTAGGTTCGTTTTTAGTGTTAACTGTGGGAGTGACAGCAAGGGGAAGTGGCCGTGTAACTGAGGGCCTTCTCTCAGGGCTTGGAAAGCCCTGAGAGAAGTAAGTCCCTGTAAAAGCTCCTGGACATTTCTTTCTAGGCCAGTAATAGCACCCTCCACCTTAGAACACCAATCAGAATCTGGCGAGATCGTACTGCAATGTTAAAGCAAACTTAGTCAGAACCCAAAACAAGTATTTGGGTCACCAAAAGTTTATTACAAAAAAATTAGGGTGTTGAAGGGGCTCCACAGGGTGTGGTCACACAGGTGGGTCAGGAATGGGAGATCCACAGGGGCCAAGAATCCAGCCTGGGGAGGGTAGGGTGAATGGGCAGTGGAAGGCCTATGGGGGGCTCAGGGGACAAATGGATGACGGGGACAAAATCCACCCACCAGAGGCTCAGTCGTTGAAACAATCCAGGGTCACGCACCCTCCCTTGCAAGAACCCGGATTTCATTGCCTGAGGCCCCCACCGTCTCAGGCAATGGAAATCCAATAATCAGAAGACTGGAGGCAGGATCAGAGGCTAGCAACAGGAGGTCAGAACTTTTCCTACAGCAGAAGGACTAGTCAAGAATCTGTGGTCAAAAATCAGGCAGGATCAGCAAACCAGAAAACTCTTTTGAACATGAAACAAGGCTTGAACGCTGTGACTGAGGCAACAGATGATCTCACACTGAGCTGGTGACGAGCAGCTGTTTAAATAGGGAGCAACACAGTGCAGGTGAGGGTAATGAGTAATCAGCACAGTCAAGGTGGAGCTGCAGGGCTGAAATCATGACAGTTATTGAGAAGTGCGCAGAAGCAGCTCAAAGACACAATAATATTTCATTTTCCTTTGGCATCAATAAAGTGTTTTGAATTTTGGGCAGTTTTTAGTGTGGGAAAAGAAAACCATTTGTTTCAATGAAGGAGGCATCTCTCAGAAATGTCAGAGACTGGTACCACAATGTAAAGGTTTTTAGTAAGACATGGATTAAAGTATGTCTTTACAAAGTTGAAGCGATTACCTCTGAAAGTGAAAAACAGACTCAGGCTTGTTCTCAGGAATTAAAGCTCAACTTGAAATAATCAGACCAAACACAGTGAAATATGACACATTTGAATAGTTTTGGTAAAATATATTGGAGTCCCTTGAGATTTCTCTTTGGCTTTGTCTATGTTGATGTACAGTAAATGTTAAATAATTTGGACTGGTTGTGTAGTTTGGGATATTTTCAGTGGCTTTTGAACAGCAGGAGCAATGCTTTTAGCTTTTTACAATTCCATTGAATCTCATTTAAAATTCATTTCAAGCTGCACTACCATTTTCGTGTACTGTAAATCTGGCATTTTGCATGTATGGTACTATGGGCAAAACTGCTTTTAAATAATTTCAAATTACCTGTTTAAAAGATGAAACATAATTAGAATCAGTTTTGCTGTTTCAAGTCTGAGCTGGGGTTTAGTTCCTCCATGCTTGAATAATTCCTACAATCCCTCTCCCCCACACACATCTTTTTTCTATTAAAAACAGAGAAAGGTTGAATTTAACCGCTAAAACTGGCATTTAGATGATTATCAATTCTGAAAATTCATGCATTGTATATTTATGTATGACGATCATAGTTTTAATAGAATAAGAAAATTTTTTAAATTGTTTGGTATCCCTAAAGCTTCATGTTTGTATGTCCAAAGGAAACAAAATTAAGAAACCCTCCAAAGTTTTGTCATAAATCTAGTTTCAGTTGTCAATAGTGAGTCATATCAGCTGTTGCCAGAAGAATATACAACTTATATTTACTTTTTGTTTTTAAATTCGTACTTTGTGAAGTTGTGTTTGGCCAATAGTCCAGACCTGGACACCAGGCACTGTTGTGTACAGAGACAGGAATTCTGAAGAAATCTCAGCTCACAACAGCTAAAACTGGAAACCAAAGCCACGTGACCTTTGACACCTCAAACAGCCTAATAAATCATCATGATGGAATGATCAGCAATCTGCACAGGCTTTGGAAAACCATCAACTTTCATCACAGTCCAGCCTTCGTACATCTTCATTTAAAACGTATAACTTTTTTTGTTGTACTTTTTTTTAGAACAGGTACATACTGGAGCGACTGAAATCTGGTCTTTCTCTACAAGTCTGAATCAATTCTGATTCTCCATTACTGATATCAACATTGCCACAGTAAAATTCAAACCTCTTCAGACACTTACAGGGGGACAATATTGGTTGCACTCGATTTTATTTTGAGGTGTCAGAACAAAAAGCATGGCTCACTTTAGATTTTTTTTTATTTAACAGATTGTTTGCAACTATGTCGTTTTTGTTCCACTTCATAATTTTCTCCTTTGGGTTGGTGTGTCAGAAAATCCTGATAAGGGTTTGTGTTTGTAATATGTTTACGTAAAATCCTCCATCCATCCATTTTCTGAACACCCTTGTCCCTCAGTGGGGTCGGGAGGGGTTACGTAAAATCCTACCTCTTGGTTTTTGTGACACAGATGCTTCAGAAACAAATGTACCATTTTAAAAATAGGTGTTGAAACTGTAGGTGTTGGGTTATTATGGCCATCATTTAGCTATTTTCACAATTAATTTGATCTGTTCTACAGGATGAGATTCTGTGAAATCTTGGTCCACCTTAAATTATTACTCTTCTGTTTTCTAGGGAGCTTCCGTAAAAAAGGCAAAGACCAGAGCACAGAGCGAGACTTCTTCATGAGGATGAAATGCACAGTGACCAACAGAGGGCGCACCGTAAACCTCAAGTCAGCAAGCTGGAAAGTAAGTCTTGGATGGACATGAGACGCTAGACTGGCATTCAAACCGTTTCCATCATAAAAGCTGCAGGAGGCAAAATTTTCTGATATTCCCATCCCCTCCAGGTGCTGCACTGCACCGGCCAACTTAAGATGTACGACAGCTGCCCATCGCGGGTTCTCTGCAGCTACAAGGAGCCTCCGCTCACCTGCGCCGTCCTGATGTGCGAACCCATCCCACACCCGTCCAACATCGACGCGCCGCTGGACAGCAGGACGTTCCTGAGCCGACACAGCATGGACATGAAGTTCAGCTACTGTGATGAAAAGTAAGCAGGCACCACTATAGCAGTAACACTGCTCATCAAGTGTGTTTTTCTGAGCCAACACCAAAATAAGAATCCTTAAATACCTCTACCAACTGCAGGACTGAAGTGTTTCCAGTGTGTAGCTGACTATATAAAACCTCTTTTTTTTTTACTTGCAAGAGTTCATAACTCTTCTTAGGTTGAAAACTTTTTAGGTACCTTAAAATTCAGTGACTTCACAACCAGCTTCCTGCATGTGGACGATAGCTTGTGTAACAAACCAATGGGCTCTACTGGATGAGACGTCGCTCCCTCTCCATTCATTTTCTATGGAACTTGTGCAATGAGGTGACAACTGCTTGCCCTCTTTCAGTCAAGTAACTGGTGAAATTCGTACATGTGAAGTTTGTATGCGCACATGAAGGCTAAGCTGCATAACACAAGAAAGTTGAAAAATATCCAGCTTTTGTTGCTGTTGGCCCTAAGTGCTGGAAAACTTTCACTGTCGCTCTTTGTTTGTTGATTCCATAACACGTAGAAACCGGCATTTCTCTTGGCGTACCAAGCAGTCATCTCAGATGTCCGGATCAGTCTTAGTGAGAAACTTCCAGTGTGTCACATTTCAACTTTGTGGGGCCCTTCATATTAATTTTTATTTACAACTCACAAGTTCAAAACTATTTTCTTGATGGTCACTAGAGCTAGAGAAAACACCAAACAACAACATTTCTTAATGAAGACACTTGACTGACTCTTTTGTATTGTGTCTTTTGACACAATACAAAACCTTAATTTAAAAAAGTTTTTTAAACAAAACTTTTTGTTTTTTTAAAAAAAAGGAAATCATTACAATTCCAACAGTTTTGATTACAATTTTATTTTACTTAACTGAGGTTAGGTTTTTTTTTTTTCATTTAATAATTGGGGGAAAATTTTTACTTCATACTCTGCAAACCAGAGCCTAAACTGACTTGAAGTCTGGATTGAGTTTTTTCCCCTTCATTAATGACACAATTTTATTACATATATTATATCTATCATGGTAGTTCAGGGTGAGTTAGTTTTAATTCTAAATGAATATCATTGTTGGACTTTTATTTAAGTGCTATTCTCCTTCAAGATACATTTACCTATTGCTAGAATAAATGCCTCTAGAACGGTGGTTCTTAACCTTTTTTGAAGTACCGAACCCACCAGTTTCATATGTGCATTCACTGAACCCTTCTGTAGCAATGAATAAAATATGAATTTTTTCCCCCAAATTCAAGACATAGGGGTGACCCAACTAGAGTCTAGTTGGGTCACCCCAAGATCACTAAGTCTTCTTAAAAGGTAGAGTCTCTGAGAACAGTTCTTCAAAATACACTCCTGATCAAAATATTAAGACCAGTGAAAAAATTGCAAGAATTTGCATTTTGCACTATTGGATCTTAAGAAGGTTCTAAGTAGAGCTTCACAATGTTAAAGTAAAAAATCAGTGCAAGAGACAAGAACTTTTGAGCAGGGAATTTTCTGAAAACTCCATTTACACTCGACCATGATTTTTTTCAGCTGATCAAAAGTTTAAGACCATAGTCTTTAAAAGCCAAAAGCTGTGCAAAATTCTGGATTCCATGTCATTTTCTGTCAAGTCTTTACACTGTCAAGAACCCTGATGGCAAAAGCAAAAAAGCTCACTGACTTTGAACGTGGTAGGATTGTTGAGCTGCATAAGCAAGGAGTCTCACAACGTGCCATCACTGCTGAGGTTGGACGCAGTAAGACAGTCATTTTGCATTTTTTAAATGATGGAATGATATGGAACAAAAAAGTCAAGTGGTAGACCCAAAAAAATTTCACCAGCTCTGAGCCGCAGGATCCGATTGGCTGTCCGTCAAGACACGGGACGAACTTCTACCCAAATTAAGGCCATTACTGGTGCTGACTGCAGCCCAATAACTATCAGATGGCATCTGCGAGAGAAGGGCTTCAGAAACAAAAAACGTCTTCAAAGGCCACGTCTTCTTCAACACCACAAAATTACCCGTTTGGACTTTGCAAGAGTGCACCAAACATGGGACATTGAAAGGTGGAACAAAGTTGTCTTCTCTGATGAGAAAAAATTTAACCTTGATGGTCCTGATGGCCTCCAATGTTACTGGCATGACAAGGAGATCCCACCTGAGATGTTTTCTACACAGCACAGTGGTGGGGGCGCCATCATGATTTGGGGTGTGTTTTCCTTCAATGGAACAATGGAGCTTCAGGTTGTGCAGGGGCGTCAAACAGCAGCTGGCTATGTGGAGATGTTGCAGCGGGCATCCCTCATGACAGAGGGCCCTCGTCTGTGTGGTAATGATTGGGTTTTTCAACAGGACAACGCTGCAGTTCACAATGCCCGCCTGACAAAGGAGTTCTACCAAGAGAATAACATCACTCTTTTGGACCATCCTGCATGTTTCCCGGATCTAAGCCCAATTGAGAACATTTGGGGAAGGATGGCAAGGGGAGTTTACAAAAATGGACATCAGTTCCAGACAGTGGATGCCCTTCGTGAAGCCATCTTCAACACTTGGAGCAACGTTCCCACTAGCCTCCTGGAAACACTGGCATCAAGCATGCCTAAACGATTGTTTGAAGTCATCCGCAAGAATGGTGGAGCTGCTCATTACTGAGTCCTTTTTTGAGACTTTGATTTCTGTTTTGGGGGGTTTTCAGGGTTTTT